>NC_050460.1:6967232-7064527 GCF_903995425.1 Onychomys torridus
ATTCCAGGGTCAGCAAACTGGCAAAACCATGGGAAGGCCCCTGCTCCATGCCTACAGTGGTCTACCACCCAAAGTCTTAGTTCCCACGGCCCTCACTGGGCAACCCTGAAGGAAGTAATCAGCAGCCAGAAAAGGCGAGTGACTGTAACTCCTGGCACTGCCAGAAGAGAGCTAAAACTTGCTTCATTTGGACACGATGAGACGGGAGTCTCGCCTGTCTGTAGGAAGGATGGACTATGAGCGAACACACAGTATCAAGCCACACACAGACACATCCCTCCTGCAGTCTCAGGCTTCAGTAATCATTAGTAGAACCATCTGCTCAGCCTAATGAAATGTGCAGTCTCCTGTACATATAATTAGTGAAGTCATTTTAATTAATTAAACAAATTAATTAATTGCAAGGATATTGCAACCATTTCCCAGGAACTGCAACCAACTCATTTATTTTGTCCAAATGTCTGCTGAGCATCTGTTGAGGGCAGAGGCGCATGCACTGAGGAGGAAGAGAAGCTCATGGTACATCAGGAACAGACATGGAAGCCCGGTGTGCAACCCTGACAGGCACCCCTCTTCCTCGGGGTGACCAATCCCTCCTAGCTTTCCCGAGACTGTCTGGTTTTAAAATGGAAAAGCCGTGTCTTAGGAACTCCTTTGGTCCTAGGCAAACTGAGATGACCAGTCACCCTACTTCTGTTCGACCTATGTCCCTGGGTCTAAGGTCAGCACTAGCCAGAACCTGGGCACCTGCAGCCCAGGCCTTGCTCAAGGTAGACATAGCTGAGCCCCAGATCAAGGGGTTCCAGCTGCCTGGTTCAGACTGAGCCCTCAGTCCTCAACTTTTGACAAGACACCACGACTAACCACCCTGAACAGAAAGACTATGAGGCTAAATCTATTTGCCACCTATACTTGAGAATCATAGCAGATTTAAATGTGAAAAGCCCAAGTTTCACCTAGCTATCCACCCAAAGCATAAATCCATGTCTTCCACAAAGGGCTAAATGGATCCTCCTTGTACAACAGGAAACACACTAGCTCCCAAAGCAACTCCTATCTTCAATAACTTCCTGCTAAAATTCTTTCCTTAAACTCCTAAAGTCTCTCTCATTGACCTCTTGGGGGAGGGGAGGCACAGGGAACATTGTTTCTAGAAATGGGCTCCTGTCCTAAGCTGGCCTCAAACTTGCTGTGTAGCCAAGGAAGATTGATCCTCCTGCTTCTGCACCCTAAGTGCTGGGATTACAGGTTTGTACCACTATGATCATCTTAAGTACCTTGAGGGATTGAGGGTTTTGTGCATGCTAGGCAAGTACTCTACTACTGATCTATAACTCCAGCCTACACAAAGGAGTATCAAACAATGGAAGAGTTGTTAAATGCTTCTTAGGTCCCCATTTTTCCAGGCCCAGTTCTGTTGTGGAAGAGAATATTTGTTTAACTAGACAAAGATGTGTTGCAATTGTTTATGCTACATTTGTTTAACTATGTTAAAGACATGTTGCTGTTTCACTTTGCCTGCCTAAGGCACCTGATTGGTCTTATAAAAAGTTGAATGGCCAATAGCTAGGCAGAGGAGGGATAGGCGGGGCTGCTGGGCAGGGAGAAGAGGGAGACCAGTCATCCAGACACGGGGGAATTATGTAGATGAGGTAAATGAGCCTCAAGGCAGAACATAGATTAATAGAAATGGGTTAAGTTATAAGGAAAAAAAAGCTAGCTAGAAACAAGCCTGAAGCTAAGGCTGAGCATTCATAGTTAATAATAAGTCTCCGTGTCATGATTTGGGGGCTGGCAGTCCAAGAAAGCCTGCTACGCAGCTCTTGGTCTGTCAATCACATGCCTTGTTTTACTTAAAGCTAGAATGTCATCCTGGTCTTACAACATCCTTGGTGCCTGACCTGACAGAAGGGCAGGGAAGACAGCGTGCAGACACTGGAGCTCATGGATGGCTCCCACACAGGTTGTCTAGCTCATGTTAGAACCTCTGCTCCCCTGCAGGAACTGCTAGCCCCACCCCACTGACTCATAACGACACCCCGGTGCCGTTTCTGAACGTGCTGCTGAGCCACAATCTGCCGCAGGACTTCCCCAGAGCTCACACTCCAGCTGGATCCTGAAAGACCAGAAACCCACAAGATGGCGAGAAGCACAGCAGTTAGAGCCAGCCAATTTCCCAGCTACTAACAACGTGCTCCAAGGGTTTCCTTAGGAGCCATTTCTTTAGATTGCAGCATGCAGCCACAAACACAGTCTGAGAGATGCCTAGGCCAACCCTCAGAAGCCTCGTGAACTTGCACTGTACCTGTAGCATGAAACAGATAGTGCTGTTTTAACCATATGTAGCCATCATGCCTACAGTGGTTTCTACGGTGACATGTGCTCTGTGTTCTATGATGAGTTACTGTACTAGCTGAGGGGACACAGGCTGGTTTTGAACTCCTGATCCTCCTGCTTCTGCTTCCTGAGTGCTGGGATAACAGGCAAGTCACCACACCTGGTTCCTTCTGCAGACATTTTTCCCTGGTGTCTGCAGTGCAGGAGGTCAGGTGAGAGGGCTACTGCTCACCTGGAGAGGGGCCCAGCTGCCTGGAGTCTGAGGAACAGAGCCAGAGGCTCAGCCACCCACTGCTGTTCTGAATCAGCTCATTAATGCTGTTAAAGTCCCAGCCTCAGCTTCTCAGTCTCAGACTGCCCAGAGTCTCCTCCTTGGAGCACCGATGGATTCCAGTAATCAGTGCAAGCAGGGAGAGTAGCGGCTGGACCATCACACAGCACTGTTCTGTGCGCATCGTGTGGATGAACTGATAATTGGACACAAATCCTACTCGCTCATAAACGAGGAAAATGAGGCCCAGAACAGATGGGTTATTTGCCTCAAACCACGCAGCTTGTTAGTTGTGGTCAGGAGGGCTGGTAAGAAGCGCTTTGGCAATCGTATAAACACTGGCTGATATCTCAGTGACGAGCCAACACAGGTGGGTAGCTGAGTGGTCAAGTCAGGCCACCTTTTCTTTTCCATTTAAGACAGGGTCTCCCTCTGCTTCAGACTTGTCTCCCACTCCTGGACTCCAGGATCCTCCAACTCAGTCTCTAGAGTAGGACTCCTGGCCTGTGCCACTGAGCCTGGCTCCTAGCCAGCAGTGTGTGTGTGTGTGTGTGTGTGTGTGTGTGTGTGTGTGTGTGTGTGTGTTTTCCTGTTTGCAGGTGCTCATGTGTGTGTGCATGCACATGTGTGCCCATGCATGTGGAGACCAAAGGACAGCATGAGATGTCACTGCCCTGTGGTTCTCCAAGTAGGCTAGGCTGGCTGGTCAGTGAGTCCCCAAGGATCCACCTGACTCCACCTCCCCGGCACTGAGATTACGATCCCCCAGCTTCTTTATGTACATTCTGGGGATTTAATTCGAGTGTCTGTGATAAGAAGTGGGCGATTTACCGATCAAGCCATCTCCCTAGTTCCAATCCAGCATTCTTAAGGCTCTGATCTGTCTCTTCTAGCTCAAATTACAGCCACAGCCATCACCTTAAACTGTGTTGCTCCTTAAATGCTGTAGCCAATCCTGGATCCCGCCTCACCCGAGCACCCAAGGCACACCGCAAAATGCTCTGGCCACCTTCAGCTTTTCTTCTCACAGCACGTACCACCCTCTCTTCATAGTCACTGACCACTGTCCACCTTCCTCATCTAGAGTAAGGTGCCCGAGTGGGAGGAGCTTAGTATTGTATCTGCACATTTAGAACCAGGTTAGACATGGGGTAGGCATTCAGTACATATCCATACAGTGAATGAACAAACTCCTCTACACCAGTGGTTCTCAACCTGTGGGCTGAGACCCTCCCACTGGGGTCGCATAAGACCATTGGAAAACACAGATATTTACATTACAATTCATAACAGTAACAAAATCACAGTTATGAAATAGCAACAAAAATAATTTTATGGTTGGGGGTTACCACAACATGAGGAACTGTTTTAAAGGGTCGCAGCATTAGGAAAGTTGAGAACCACTGGTCTAGACTGACAAGGAGAAAATATCCATAAAGATGATGTCAAGCTAAAAAAGTCAGGCTTCCAAATTATACACATAAAATAATCCCATTAGCAGCAATACATTACTGTTTGAACATACATGTGTCACAGAAAAATGGTCCAGAAAGATACACATAAGAATATTTCCTGTAGTTATATCTTACAAGTAGATGCAAAGACAATTTTTAGCTCCAATCTATTCTAAATGCTTTACAAAGACAAGGTATTGGGGCTGGGGGTGCGGCTCTATTGGTGGAGTCCTTGTCCAGCATAAACGACAAGGCTCTGGATTACATCACCAACAACACATACAATTGGGTATGGTGGCTAACACCAGCAATCCTAGCACCTGGGAGGTAGATGCTAGAGAATCCTAAGTTCAAAGTCAGCCTCGGGTACAAGGTAAGTTCCAGCCAGCCTGTGCTATCAGAGACCCCAGAAGGTGGGGAGAGCCATACATGCATTATTGTATCTCATGCACATACAGAAGTATACAGTTGGTCACAGAAGGCCCAGACGAGAGGTCAGGAGAGACAAAATTTCCTCAGTTTCCCCTGAGTGTTCTGCACAGTGTTCTCACTCTCAGCCAGGCAATGCAGGGAGAAACAGTACTGGATCTCCAGGCCCTGGGATTCAGCAGCCCCTCCTTCAGAACCCCCAAGGAAAACTCTAGAATATTCAAAACCCATTTTTACTGCCTCTATGCCGAGCAGACTCAGAAGGGGTTAAACCTCTGTTCCAGAAAGATAACACTAACCTAATAAATGATGTGGTGTTTTGTGAGTAGAAAAATCCTCTTTGCACATAACCTGATTCTTCCACTCCAGTAGTGAAGACGTCAAGCTAAGAGAATTCTACCAGAATCCAGGCCTGGCTCAGGTCCAGATCTGGCCTTCCTCCTCCATGAAACAAGGAGACCAGCCAAAGGGTCTTCAGGGGAGACCGACCCAGTGGTTAGGCGTTCCCTACCACCTGTAAACAACCAAAATCCCACCAATAAACAGTGTGTACCACGTGAGGGCAGAGTCTGGGCTCAGCACAAGGCTACCGGAAAGAAAAGGGAAAACCAGAGGCAAAGCCAGCCTTTGAGGGACTGGCTTAGGAAACACAGGCACTAACAAAACCATCACTTGGCGGTACAGGCTGGACTAGACAGACAATAGAAGGTCTGAAAAGAAGAACATTTGGGTGAGCAGGTTTCGAGGAAGAGAGCAGACAGACACCAGCCCAGCTGGAGAGAAGGAGGCCACATCGCTAGGAAAGGAAAGGGGAGCAGCTGAGGTGGGCTCAGTGCACACACAAAGTGATAAGGCAGAGATGCCCCTGCCTTCCCCTTCCCCACGGTCCCTCGCCCACTGGGCACACGTGTGTACAGCCTCCTCCTGTACAGGGGACATGGTCCCCCGTGGGCAGATGAACTCTAACCCTGTGTGACAGAGTTCACAGTTCAGTGGGTGTAAAGAGCCGACCAGGGCTAGCCAGAAAGGATGAGAGGCTCTGGCCAGGATGTCCAGCTCTAAGGACTCTGGTCAGGGCACAGAGGCTCAAATCCCATGCAGGACTCAGAGCAGTGGAGTTGGGGTGAGGGAAGGTCAAGGACATTGCAGAGAAGGGGAATTGAAAGGAGATTGGAGGGGGTGGGGTGGGGGTGGGGCGGATAACAAGGGTATCTAAAGAGAACAACCACCCAGAACAGTCCTAAAACCAGGACAATGGGCCAGCTCAGCGGCACCCTCCTGGGGAGGCTAAGAGATGGCCTGACCTCTAGATGCCCTTTGTCCTGTCCTTCTGGGATCCCACTGCTCATCAACAACCCCAGGAAGAATGTGATGGAACAAGAAGCCACCATGCAGGTGACTACTGTGCCTTTCCTTCTAGACTCACGGCTGGGGTCCTCCCATCCCAACCCTGCAGAGTCCCAAAGGAACGCAGGCCAATGAGAACATTCACTGTAGCCGATCTTAAAATAAAACCCAGAATCGCTGTTATTTTCCTTTACTCGACTGTTTCTCTGACATGAACCCCATGAGCTGCCCAGCTGAGAAAAACCTGCACCCTTACGGAAGCGCTTTCCCAGTCCTCCGCCAGGCCCTGCCCAGGCTCCGCCTCCCTTCTCAGTTGCCGTGGGCTCTCCCAAGGGGAGGCCCTACAGATGGCTTCTCTCTATCCATGCAATGGGCCCAGTCAACAAGAATGTCCTGAGCCTTTCTATGTACCATTCAAAACACACAGAAACAGCAGCACCTGGCCTCACAGACTTTATCAAATGGACCGCTCTGGTGGAGCGGCGGGGAAGTGGTTCGTGTGGAAGGGGTGGGGCTGGGGAGCTGGCTTAGTCACGGAAGTGTTGGCCATGTGAGCATGGGAACTGGGGGCAGCTGTCCAGCACTCGTGCAAAAAGCCAGGCACCTGTGACCATAGGGACAGGAGGCCCCTGGGCTCGCTGCCAACCAGTAGAGCCACATTGGTGAGTTCTAGCTCCAGTTTTCCCTGTTGGAAAAAAAAAAAGTGGAGCGTGATAGAGGAGGGCAGATAATATGCAATTATCTAATGCATATTATCTTACCATTAATGTGCACTGAGAACTGTAAGATGGGGGAGGGGCACAGACAAGACCCAGGCAACTTCAAAATTAAGGCCAGCAATGGTCCATGAAGCATGTGGGGGCATGCCCACCCTGTCACAGGCACAAGGACTACCTGGTCACAGGGTTAGCATGTCTGTATAAACTCAGGGTGACATTTTTTAAAAAAAAGTGGTGAGTCAAGGCCTTGACCTCAGAGTTAACCAAATGATCCCACAGATAAAATCCCGACAAGGGAAGCAGGCCAGGATGAGGGGCTGACTCTGGAGTGCAGGCCTTCTGTACACAGAGGAAGAGCAGCGTGCAAAGTCCACAGCTTCCAGAGGAACCTGAGACAAAACTCAACTGTGACAGACATCTGGCAAGCAGATGTGCTTACTGCCAAAAACATTCCTATCTTTTTGTTTGTTTGTTTGTTTCTCTGTGTAGTCCTGGCTGTCCTGGAACTCACTTTGTAGACCAGGTTGGTCTTGAACTCACAGAGATCCATCGAAATGCCATACCTACTTGCAGGTCTTTGGTTTGAATCCATAAGGACCTTGATCACAATGACTTTCAAAAATGTAAGCTACATTTCAATAGAAAGATGGGCTCTGGATTTGGTTTGCTGTCCACACTGTGGAGGCGTAGAATCGAAGCACTGGATTTTAGATTTCCGTTTATTTTTTAAGCGTTATTTTATTACTTATTTTATGCGTGTGTATTCATGTCTGCACACACACACACACACACACACACACACACACACACTATTCATCTTGACTCTTCTTTCTACGCCTATTATCAAGCAATACAAAGCTCATTCTTCTGTGAGAAGAAATCCTATAATTCTGGGAACAAGAAACCAACTTATTAGAAACAACCCACAGATTAATAACTGGAAATGGACCACATTGGTTTTACTATAATGCTATTCGCAAAGCCTGGGCTGAAGGCCACCTTTGACCTGATGGTCCACTGGTCAATGGTCAATAATAAGTCAGCAGCTATCGACTGCTGTCTATTTAATGAACAACCCTGGGCTGCTGCTGAAGGCAGTGGAGGAGGGACCAGAGAAAGATGTCAGGACACAATGAAAGGAAAGAGAAGCCTTGGAGGGCATGGATCCCAGGGTGACCTTGATTTCCTCATCCCTGAGCGTGACTGGCTACCTAGCAGGGCCATTTCCAGTTACATGAGATAGTGGATGCTCATCTGCTTGAGAAAGCAGAGGGCTCGGCATCACACAGAGGGGCAGCTGGAGCTCCCTTCACCTCCCTGCGTTACTAACTGGCCTCAGCAGCTCTGAGATCTTGCCCCATACCCTCTGCACCACAAGTGACTCGAGCATGGGCAGAATCCAGGTCAAACCAACTGGGTGCGGCTGGCATTAGCCTGGCAACCATCTTCCTTTCTCTGATGGGCTGGGGCCAAGGAAGCTCACTGGCTCAGGCATGACAGTGTACCATCCTGGAATGAGGGGCCAGAGATATCTCAGGAAGGGACCAATAGTGAAGGAGAAAACTGGGTAGGAGCCTCTTTTTTAAACCCCAAATAAAGCCCTGCCTGATACCAGGATTTTGATGGTTAATCTTGATTGGCAACTTAATGGGATTTAGAATTACTACGGAACCAAATCTCTGGGGATTGCCTATGAGCGACATCTAGATCTGGTTAGTTGAGATGGGAAGACCCATCTTAAATACGGGCAGAGCCATCCCACAGGCTGGGGACCTGGACCGAGTACAATGAGCAACAGCGTTCATCTCTCTTTGCTTTCTGACTGTGGATTCAACGTGACCAGGGGCCTCACACTCCTGCTGCTGTGTCTCCCGCCAAGGTGAACTAGACATTCAAACTGTGAACCAAAAGAAAGCTTTCCTTCCCAAAGCTGCTTCCGCCTGATATTTTGTCATAGCATCAAGGAAAGTTACTAATCTGGGGAATCATCCCTAAATGCCTCCGTCTCGGGAGCCAACAAATCTGCTGCTTGCATGGGTTTGGTCAGTTATCAGGTAATCCAAAACCTGACATGAGCAAGAGAAAATGCCGCAGCATGATGCTATGAGTCCTGTCTGGCTCTCCACAGCACCCCTGTGGATCCATAAAGGACTTTCCCTCCTGAAGGAGACGGGGTTGGTCAGGGCCACAAAAAGAAGAAGAGCAATCATGGGCAATAAAACAAGTCATTAATTACTGGACTTGTCTCGATTTGCATCTTATCTTCTAAGACCAGGGAGGGTCATAGGGATGGGGTGGGAGGGATCCTAATGATAAGCTGGAAAATGAGAGTTCTCCCAGTCCCACGCCTGCATAAATTCTCTAAACGTTTACTGATTCCCTTTTATGGAAATCGATGAAGAGACCGAGCAACAATACCAGGAGCTGCTGATTTATTTCATATCTTTAAAAATTACTCAGGGTCTTCAGTACCGAGCTCATGTTCAAATTAAGTTTGCCAGAAATCTAATTTGGGATGAATAATTTAATTTGGCTACTGCAATTAAAAGTGGTGCAGTATTTGTGTTTTAAAGGGAAACCATGTTAGATTCATCTAATCTGATTAGAGGGATATCATAGCTAGACTGCATTCTATCTGGAGCAGATAGAGACTGGACTGATTTCCTACCTAATCACTTGGGAGATGCAGGGACAAACCTCTCATCCGAGCAGGTCGGTTCCATCAGTGATGAGAACTGGACACCACACTGCCCAGCCTTGAATTCACACACCCAACACATCATCTGGAACCTTCCATAACATTTTGCAGATGAGTAAACTGATACCTTGAATGGACAAGCGATTTGCTTCTGATCTCATAGCTGCAGCCCAGTCCCCATCCCCTGTGTGGGTCTCCAGCACATGTGCTCATTATAATATAAGGTGGTATGTGAACAGATGTGGTGGTTGGGGACAGAGCTCAGATGTCCTGCCTAGCGTGCATGAAGCCCTGCTTCCCACGGAGCAGTGTTGTGTTGGGGCACATCTGTAATCTCAGCACTCAGGAAGTGGAGGTGGAAGGAGGGAGTACAAGGTCATCTTCTACACACCAAGTTCAAGGTCAGCCTGAGCTGCCTGACAGCCTGTCTCAACACAACACCCACAACTAGAGGGCCAGAGACGTTCCTGCTCCCCACTGAGCTAAGACACAGGGCTGGTTGATGCTGTCTATCTGTCAATCTCTCTGTCCTTTTTAATTTTCTGAGAAATGGCAAGATGTTGGTCTCATAGTCACCATGGCAACTTAAGATGAGTGTCCCCATCCTTCTGTCAAGTCCACTATATATATATAATTTTTCTGAGAGCCCCTCAGAGGCCTAATTAACCTGGAAGTAAGTACTGAGTTTGAACTTGTACTTCTACATTCCAAAACTGAGATCACAGGCCTGTCCGACCATTCCCGGCCCACTTTCCTAATGACTGATCTAATCACCCTTAAATCTAAGATCATGAAAATTGATGTTGAGCACATTCCAACAACATGATGGTTTAAAAACAAACAAACAGACAAAAAACCAGTTTGCTTTACTTTTAGAAAAGCTATTAGCCTTAATGGGTAGAGTCTGAGGATGACATCATGTATCAGGGTCTCAATGCAGTTTGATCTAAAAAAATTAGATTATAAAGGGAAAAAAGCTAGATAAAATATCTGCGATATATCAACTTAATACACAGAACTACATAAAATTCCCTTATAAATCTTGGGTGAGGGGATGAAACACTGCAAAATAAAAATGAGACAGGACCCAACTTGCACACATGCACACACTCCTGACAGCATCATGAATAAATATTCAGGACCACTAGCAAGTGAAGTTTGAGTACTGAACAATACAATATAGTTTTCAACTACAAAATTAGCAAAAACTGAAAACACTGTAATGCCCAGGATAGCTGAGAACACCCTCAAATTCGAATCCTCAGACGTAATTACTGATGAGATCAGCCTGCCTTCTCAAAGGGCCAGCTGTTATGAGCATCTGTAACCTTATCATGCAACAAATTCACTCCCAGGAATTTACTCGGAAGGAATAATCAGAGGCACACCCCCAAGATTAATGCACAAGGACATTTACAGAAGCAGTGTTCATAATAATAAAACCTCGCTCTACCACAACAGAAAAATGTTTAAATGAACTATAACATATCGACACTAACACATAGGCACCAAGACTCATGTTTTAGGGAAAGATCTAGAGAAAGTCACACACTCACTGGAAACAAAGCTAAAATTTTAAACTAAATTAAGTGAATCCATTTCATAAGAAACATACATATACTAGAAGGCGATTGTGTGGCAGCCTGGGTGAAATGTGCAGCAAGTACTTCTCCCTCTTTCCTGCGACACCCACCTACTGCAGAAACTCACGCCCCCTCGCCCGCTCTGCCTTTAATCTGTGAGTTCATTCTGTCCAGTGAGCTCCAGCGGCTCTCCCTTAGTTCCCTAAGAATACCTCAGTCCAGTCTTATTATTTTATAGCCAGACGAATAAAGTCTAACAAAGAAAGGGGGATCCTAGGGATGCTGGCCTTCCCAATTCATCTGTCAATTCACGAAAACTCGAGCTGTTTCTGAAAATGGCTTTGGTTTGTGCTTTTTTTCAAACCAGGAAGGTGCAGTGATATCTGTGGGCTAATTTGTTCTTCCTACCATACTCCTTTCGCCCCTCCATCCCCCCTCCCCACTTTTTCTTAGACAGGGTCTTGGGGTCTTAGACTGGAGTGGGAGGAGCTTCTCAGTGGTCGCTGTATAAGCATGAGGACCTGAGTTAGGGTCCTAGGCAACCTTCAACTCTACGTAGCCGAGGCTAGCCTTTTACTCTTGATCCTTCTAGCTCCACCTCTGGAGTACTGGGAGAACTGTACACTGCCACACCAGCTTTCTCTTTCCTTTCAAAATCCACCTTTCCTTCTGCCTCAGTGGGGAAACCTACCATTCTTTGAGCAAGGAATGGCCCCTTTCTACTGGACATGACCTCCTGTCACCTGTGATGGCAATCGCTCAATTTTTCTGTCATTTATTTCTTCTTTAAATTATTTATTTATATATCCCCCCCCCTTGTGTGTGTGTGTGTGTGTGTGTGTGTGTGTGTGTGTGTGTGTGTGCGCCACATGAGTGCTGGTGCCTGCAGAGGCCAAAAGAGGGTGTCAGATCTCCGTGGAACGGGAGTTACAGGCGGTTGTGAGCCGAACAAGGTGGGTGCAGGGAGCCAAACTCAGGTCTACTGGGAGAGCCGCCAGGTTCCTAACTGCCAAGCCATCTCTCCCAGCCTGCCCCTACCTCTCCTTCCCTTTCTTTCTTTAAAATCTGTAATAGAAACACACAACATTTGGGAAGAAGAGAAAAGGAAAGACCAGATCATTTATAATCTCAGCCCAGAACACTCACTGTTTCTTACCTCCTTTATTAGAACTACACTTTGTGTATACAAGCCTGAATCAATGAATATGGGTTCCAGAATTTGGAGTGAACACTAATTACATCCAAACTATTTATATCACACATAAAGGGCATAATAAACACAGTAACATGCACACGTGTGTACCCGGGACAGCATACGGAAGAGAATTTACAAACTCCCTAGGGTCCTCTCCCTAGTCTGGGATCCTGCATCATCTCCTCTCCCCTCCCATCAGCATCCTGAAAGTCTGTTTGCTCACTTCACTTTCTTCCAGGTTCCCCACAAGCACTGAATAAACAGTTCCCTGCCACCACACTTCCTGTCATAAGGATCACACTGTGTGTACTCTGTCGCCCTTCTTCTTTACAGAGTGCTCCGTGTTGTACACAGCTATCAGGCTTCCATCTTAACGGTGCAGCTGCACATAAAATTATAACTATCTTGTCACACTGCGGAGTGATTATTAATAATGATATTGTGCAGAGAGAACCATTTATCTGATAATTAGTCAACTGCTGGACAGTAATTGTGTGTATGTGGGTGTCCCTGTCTGAACTGCTGATAACTGCATCATGTTTTTCCTGGTGGTTGTGGAGCTCATTGTCACAGGTGGCATCAGGGGGTAAAAATGTATGAAACTGAAGAGGTGCCTCATGGATAAGAGGTTTGTTCCATAAGCATGAGAACTTGGGTTCAAATCCCTAGTACTCACAGAAGCCTGAGACCCAGTGCAGTGGAAAGGGGAGACAGGAGGAACACTGGGCGCACTGGCTGCCCGCCTAGCCCCAGGTTCAGTGAGAGACCCCACCTCAAGGAGGAAGGCAGAGGGTGATATACAACAGGACACCTGACATCCTGTTATGGCTTCTGTGTGTGCATACAGATGCGTGCGCGCATGCACACACACACACACACACACACACACACACACACACACACACACAGAGTAAATGTCACACATACATCAAAAGAAATGTGGATGAATAATATAACTTTTAATACCTATACTGAAATACCACCAGAATCAGAGATAATCATTGAAGAAGCATTGGGGGGACTGGAGATGGCTCAGTGTTTAAGAACATGTGATAGCTTTTCTTGGTTGTCAACTTTATCTAGAATTAACTAAAACCCCAAAATGCAAGGGTACACCTGTGAGGGACTGTTTGCTTAATCTGAAGTGGGAAGACACACTTTGCATCCAGATCTTTAGGTGAGAAGCCACACTTGTAATCTGGGCCACACTTTCTGCTGGAGGCCTATGGAAAGACATGGGAGAAGGAAGCTGTGGGATTTCCCTGCTTGCTCTCACCCTGCTAACAAGTCCAAAGGCATCAGAGCTACTTCTGCGATTCCAGCATACACTGAAGACCAGCTGAGACATCCAGCCTCATGGACTGGACAGCTATTGGATTCTTGGACCTTCCAAACATAAGCAGCCATTGTTGGATTAGCTGGTCCACGGCCTGTAAGTCATTCTAATATCCCCCCCCCTCTCTCTCTCTCGTGTGTGTGTGTGTGTGTGTGTGTGTGTGTGTGTGTGTGTGTGTGTGTGTGTATGGATAGATAGATGATAGATAGTTAGACAGACAGACAGATAGATTCATTCTATAAGTTTTGTTACTCTAGGGAACCCTGACTAATACAGAACACTTGCTGCTTTTGCAGAAGTCCCGGCTTTGATTCTCAGCACCCACATCAGCTAGCCCACAACCACATGTTAACTCTAGTTCTAGGGATCTGACACCCTCTTGTGGCCCCAAAGAGTATGTGCACACATATCGTACACACACAGACAGATACATATAAAATAATGAAATCTTTTTAAAAAGAGGCATTTGGGGTAGAACATGAAAATATTATTTTACTGGTGTTTTAATTTTTGCCTTTTTTGTTTGTTTGTTTGTTTTCGAGACAGGGTTTCTATGTGGCTTTGCACCTTTCCTGGATGGAACTCGCTTTGGAGACCAGGCTGGCCTCGAACTCACAGAGATCTGCCTGCCTCTGCCTCCCAAGTTCTAGGATTAAAGGCGTGCGCCACCACCGCCTGGCTAATTTTCGCCTTTTTATTACACCACCTTTGAATATTTTGCACCTGCATCTGCTTGCTTAATTCTGTATTTGGTTGTCTGTCTGTCTTTCCATGTGCCCTAGCAACATCCTTGTACTTTGATTTTAACGGGAACTTTTCTCGTTATGAAGTGGTTAACACTGTCTGGCATGTCACTTCCTGTCTGTATTTGCAGTGTGTGGACACGAAGGAACCAACTGTCCCCCCGTGACCCGACTGACCACTCTTTTCCTTTCATAACACGCTTCCTTTGTTTCTCTGAGCAATATCCGATTCCACAGATTTTCTATGCCGCTACATGCTGCCTTTTCATTGTCTGGTCCATCTCTAGTTCATTTGGTGAAGCCAAGATTATGTCTTGCAAATTGCTAACAAGGTATCCAAATTATTTATTGAATAATCTATTGATTTTCAATGACTGCTTTGTAATTTATTAAACTATTTAGACAGAGCCATCTACCTCATCTGTTCCCCCTGTTACAGGGGCACTGTAGCATTTTAATTATAAAGGTTTCAGATTGGATTCCACTTTTTCTTGATTAAAAAGTGTGTGACAGTGAGAGTGAGCATGTGTGAGAGTGTGTGTGAGTGCATGTGTATGTGCCAGAACTGGATGTTGAGTGTCTTCCTCTCCTGCTGTCCACCTTGTATTTTGAGACAGGGTCTCTCACTGAACCTGCAGCTTGCCATTTCATCTAGGCAGGCCAGCCCATGAGTCTCTAGGAACCCCCTGTCCCATCACTCAGGTCACAGATGTATGGCCACAGCCAGCTCTTCCCTGGACAACTCACATGCCTGTGCAGGAAGCACGGCGCCCACTGATCCATTATGTCCCCAGCCCCACACAATGCCATTTCAAAAGTCTGCCAGCACTATAGAGTTTGATGGCCATTAAATCGAGCTATCCCCCAAACCACTTCAAAATCCCTCTTGACATCCTCAGCTACTTACTTCCCTAAACAGACTTAGCACCATCCTGGGAAGTCTAAAGCATCCTGCTGTCACTTCAGAAGGATGACAGTGGGCCGGGGAACTAGTTTCTGAAATATCCAAGTCCTTACTCTTCAGCACACCATCCAGAATGGAGTTTTCAGCTAGGCTTCTAAGTCTCCTTCAGCTACGCCTAAGCAATCCAGAATGGATGGTAATTGAGACGGGTGTGATGGCTAAGCTTGGCTGTCAACTGGACCACATCTGGAATCAACTAAAACCCAAGCCACTGGGCACACCTGTGAGAGATTTTCTTGATTGGATCGTGGAAGGTGGAAAGACTCATCTTAAACCCTGGCCACACTTTCTGGGTGTGGAAAGAGGAAGCGTCTGTCTTGTGCCTGCTTGCCTCCACTCTCACTGGCAAGTTCATCCATCTTCTTGTTGAGGCATTCCTTCATGGTAGTAGGACCTCCTTCTTTGGGATTCCAGTATAGACTGAAGACCAGCTGAGACACCCAGCATCATGGACTAAATAACCAGACTCTTGGCCTCTTGGTCAGGAGACAGCCATTGGATTAGCTGGACCACAGCCTGTGCACCACTACAATAAATCCCCATGTACATCCATTCTATCAGTTCTGTTCCTTTAGAGAACCTGAGGAACATCACAGTCTCACTGTGTCACCGTGGCTGGCTCAGAACTCACTATGTAGAACAGGCCGGGCTTCAACACAGAGATCCTCCTGCCTCTGCTTCCTGAGTGTACCTCAATGGGCTCTCACAACTGCCTGTAACTCACTCCAAGGATATGACACACTCTTCTGGCCTCCACAGGCACCTTCACTCATGTGCACAGACTCACATATAGAAACACACTTTTAGAGGGCTGGCAAGATGGCTCAGTAGGTAAAAGCACCTGCGGCCAAGCCTGAGGAACGGAGTTCAGTCCCTGAGAGCCACATGGTCTCGCAGGAGGGAACTGACTCCTGCAGGTTGCCCTCTGACCTCCACACATATCCCTTGGCAGACATGTGCCCCACCCCCAAATACACACATGGATATATAAACATGACAAAAAATAAAATGCTATTAGATTGATGAACTCACTCTACCTTTATCTAACAAACTGAAGTGAAAACCATGGAAACAAACACGCACAACATCAGCCCAGCATTTCAGGGATACAGTCTCACTAGGTTACAGCAGAACACACACATATTTCACTGTTGAAATCTACTTGCTAGAATTTTATCCAAGATACATTCTAAAGTGAGATGGTACAACAGTTCCCCCTGGGGACTTGCTACTTTTGATATCAGGGTCATGTTTGCTTGAGGAAGGGAAACCTGGAAGTTTTCCCATTAACTCAGAACAGCTTATGTGATATGGGAATTACTTGTCCCTTGGAAGTCTGAAAGGTTTTCAAACCTTTTCAAGTTATAAAGTATTCTGCCTGGCACTGGTGTGTGCATGTGTGTGTGTGTGCACACGTGTATGTGTTGTATGATGCATGTGTGTGGTATGGGTCCTTTTAGGTATGACTATGTACACCTTAAATATCATGGGACTTCAGGGATGATTCAAAGCTAATGACACACTACTCTTGCAGAACACCCACTGTGCGCAGCTCATAACTTTCTGAAACTCCAGCTCCAGGGCATTCAATGCCCTCTGCTGGTCTCTTAGGACACTGCAAGCACGCGCGCTCACGCACACACACACACACACACACACACACACACACACACACACCTTTAAAAGGAGAAAAAAAAGACATGTAAGATACTAGTTCTTAATGAACTGGTTTTAACTCACTGCCTTCTCTTCTCCTAATAACCAAGAGTAAATGGCCCAAAAGAAGCAGTGTTAAGATGAGATCACATTCCTAGGGGGGGCTCCCAAGAGCTTCCCTTTTAGGGGGACATAAGGGGGCCACAGGAGGGGCATTGCACCACCCAGATTTCATGGAGGCTGACTGAGTTTGTCAAACACACCTTCAGCAACTAGGGAACCTAAGATTTAGGTAGATAGGGAGAATGCCTGGCAGCCCTCTAAATCTTCACAAAGATTTTCCAACATTCCATTCACTGGGCCACCTCAGCTGGACAACACGCACCCACCCCCTTCCAGAGCAAGGGAAACTTGTCCCTCTAGGGGTTCTCTACTGCAGACCCCCTGGACCAATGACCTTAAGGACACGCAGGGGAACACAATGAAGATTCTAGATTAGAGACCAAATTTTTATATCGTCCCTGTTCCTGTGTCAAAGCTCTAAACTCCAACAAGAAGGCACCGGGAGGCAGGACCTTCGGTCGTTACTTAGATTTAGATAATGTGGTGAGAGTGAGGCCCCTGTGATGGGATTAGTGCCCATGAAGATGACACCCCAACGCTTCCTTTCTCCAAGAGCGACCAAGGAAGTGCTCAGTGAGATGGATGGCAGTCACCCAGGAGCTAAGAAGAGACCACGGAGGGAAAATTTTCCTGCAGGCACCTTGATATTGGATTTCCCAGCCTCAGAAACAAAACAAAACAAAACAAAACAAGCATTCTATCTTACAGTCAGGGTTGCAGCCCATCACCACAGTGGCAGGCACTTAAAGCAGCCGTCCCATCCCATCAAATCAAGGCAGAGAGAATAGACTGCATGCTCGTGCTCAGCATGCTCGTGCTCAGCTTGACTTCTCTGTACTTACACAGTTCAGGACCCCCTCGCCTAGGGAATGGTGCCACCTAGGGTGGGCTGAGTCTTTCCATGTCAATCAACTTAATTAAGACAATTAATTCCCCATAGGCATCTCTCCAGACTAAACCAATGTACCATCCCTCATTGAGATTCTCTTTCCAGGGGATTCTAGGTTGTGTAGAGTGGAGAGTTAGAGCTGACCATGAAAGTGATATCCCAAGCAATAACTGTGGATGTGAGTGTGCCGAAGTACACCAGCCACATCTATTGTCCGTCAGGGTGTTAACCACAGGACAGTTCAGCTCGAAGGTCACACCCCTGAAACCCACTCTGGCTTCAGGGTCCCATGATTTCATCCCATCTACTGTGCCTGGGTATGTCAGCATTCCAGCAGGACAGAGCTGTTTTAGTACCAGACATGGTCACACATGAAATAATCCTAGCTAGAGGTCAGACGTGCTTGTGGCTAAGACAAGCGAGTATGTGTGTGTCAAGGCAGAGGGAAGAACACTGTCCTGTCTGCTCTGGATGCTTGGGGATTATTTTTTCTGTTCCTTTTTCATGTTCGTGTGTTGTGCAGTTCATGTGGTCGTGTACATGTGTGTGCGTGGATCATCAAGCATGCCTGGCATTTTACATGGGTTCTGGGGATCTGAATTCAGGTCCTAAGGCCAGCATTTTAACCCCATGCCATACAACAACCACACCCAGCTGCCACTGCTTGGAAGCACCTTGATATTGGATTTCCTAGCCAAAAAAAAAAAAAAAAAAAAGTTCTATCTTACAATCCAGGTTGTTGTTTTGATTTCCACATTTATTCATTTATTTATTGCACACGGGGAGGTCAGAGAGCAGTGTTCAGGTGTCAGTTCTCTCTGTCCACCACACAGGTCCCAGAGATTGAATTCAGGTCACCAGCCTCGGCATCAAGCACCTCCTAAACCATCTTGCTGGCCCCTGCTTGGAGACTTCTAATGATTCCAAAAGACGTCTTACCTAAAAGTCACCCAGGGCTGAAGAGACGGCTCAGACGGCACAATCATAGGGACCTGAGTTCAAATCCCCAGCACCCATGTGAGAAGCAGGGCTTAGTTGTGCAGCCATTCCAAAACTGGGGCGGTGGAGATAGGGGAGCCCTTAGAGCTCACTGGCCAGCCAGTCTTGCTGAATCAGTGTGCTCCAGGCTCAGTGACAGATCCTGTTTCAAAAAACAAGGTGGGGAGCAATATGGGAAGACACTGGACATTAACCTCTGACCCACACCTATATACACACATGAACATACACACAGGTTTCTCTCTTATTTAAGTTACCCCTTAGAAGCTACCAAGATAGTACAGTCTTTCTCTGTCTCTGTCTCTCTTTCTATCTCTCTGTCTCTGTCTGTCTGTCTGTCTCTCTCTCTCTCTCTGTGTGTGTGTGTGTGTGTGTGTGTGTGTGTGTGTGTGTGTGTGTGTGTACGATAAGTACTGGTTTTTTGGTGAATGCAAACTTGTGTATGCCATGGAGCACATGTAGAGGTCAGAGCACATCTTCAGGGATTGCTCCTCACTTTTCACATTATTTGAGACTGGGCCTCAAAGATGCTGTATATGCAGACTACCAGGTCCGTGTGCTTCTGGGGAGAATCTTGCCTCTCCCTCCCCACATGCCTTAGGAGCACTGGGATTATAGACAGGCACTACAGCACCTGGCTTTTACACATGGGTGCTGGGAAGTCGAACGCAGTTCCTCAGGCTTGCCTGGTGAGTGCCTTACCCACCGAGCTGTCTCCCAGACCATCTAAGAGTTCTTAGCTACAGAAACTCACATTGACCAGCAACTGCCTGTTAGACACTGCTGCTTATTGTAGGTGAGTCCCTTTGTTTCTGGGGCTCTTCAACTAAAACTCACCTGAGTGTCCACATGCACCTTGTACACACACACACACACACACACACACACTCCTATCCACAGTGCCATACCATAAAACTGAAGGCCAAAACAGTTTGAAGGGGGAGTTTTCCTTTTTTAAAGTCACATTAAGGATGGAATAGTGGAAAAGGAAAAGCTGTTGGCATGCTGTTTCATTTGACCCACTTCGGCATCTCAGGGTTCTTCCTTCCCCGACAGCACCGCAAACCAAGCATTCTAAGTTAATGTCGGAGAGAGAATGCCTCCTCTCAAAAACGAATTGGATTCATCAAAAACATGTGTGAGGAGTGAATTTTCCCCACAGCTTTAACCTTTAAATTCAATCGAGACCTGACAATAAGAACTGGTTTCTAAGCAAGGTTTCAAAAAGCATCATATTTTCCCTTCTGCACTGCACAGGTAACTCCCCATCTCCAGGTGCTTCCCCACCATTTCCAGGCCGCACCCATCCCTAACGTAGCTTGAGGATCTGAGGCCCAAAGATCAAGGACAGTGTAGTAAATAGTTCCGAAGCAGACTCTTGATCACTCTCAAGCCTTTTCCATGCACTGTCCCAAGAGAGCCCACCCATCTCCAGCATCAAATGACCCCTTATTGATTCCAAAACTGAAGGGGTGAAGTTAAGGAGAAGCCCTGTGCTCTATCTGCTTCTTTACTCATCTGGAAACCGCAAATCAAGGCACCTTAATTCTCCAGGATTCTGATATCAGCCCTGAACACCAAAGTCTTAGCTTGGAAAATGATGACAGCATCCCCTATGACAAACAGCATCCCCTATGACCAACGGCATCCCCTATGACCAAGGGCATCCCCTATGACCAAGGGTATCCCCTATGAACAACAGCATCCCATATGGACAACAGCATCCCATATGACCAACAGCTTCCCATGGCTGAATTCTGCTGATGCCAGTGCTGGATGTGGGCCATGGGCTCACATTCTGAGGACTTGGTTCGTGGCAGTACTTTGCAGGCTGTGGAATATTTAGGAGGTGGACCTAGTGGGCGGAAGTAGGTCACTAGACGTGGACCTCGAAGGTTATAACTGCCCCTGGTTCCGGCCTGCTTCCTAGCCCACCACCTAGCCCTACGCCATTTCTGCCACACCTTCCCTGGGAGCCAAAATAAATCCTTTCTCTTTTACATTGCTTATGTCTGGTCTGTTATCACAGCTACTAGAAAACTAAGACACCACTCCAGGAGGTTCCAAAATCTGACCAGTCAGGAAAATTATGCTGTGTGGCTACTCTGCAAAACCAAAGCTAAGGAAGGTCACCCATCCCTCAGGATCCTCAGAAGAGAACAAAGAAATCTGCTGGGACCTGGAGCCATGAGTACCTAAAGGATTTCCCAGTGGAACACACAGAACCATTGATATGAAGGTTACTAACCCTTATTTTTCTGGGGATAACATCTATTTTTTAACTTAAAAGATACACCACTTAAACTCTGTATTAATGTCCCTCCCAAATAAATTCTAATAAAAATACTTCAACTTAAAAAAACCCATAAACAGTAAATATTTCAGTACATTTATTTACCTTATCCCTAAGAGAGCTAACTAAACAGGGCAGACAATTTATTTGTAGTGAAGAGAGTTAATTTGCTAGATTAAAGATGCACAGAAACACAGGAAGGTGACACATTCTGAGATATATGTCACTAATAAAAGTAACATTTATTGGGCCAGCCACAGGGCTAAGCACTTGATTGGATTGCCTCAGTAAAGCAGTTGCTATTCTTATGCCCATTTTATAGATGCGGTTATAAATGAGAGGCTTCATTACAGCCATTTCATCTTTGCCAACCCAGAATTCTGAGTTCACTGTTTACTCTGGCTATAAAAAGGCTGAATTAGCAAATTAGAAATTAAAGGGGACTGAAGTCGGCATAGTTAGTTCACTAGATTGACGATCCTACATCCTCAGACTTGCTGGAACGCAGCTGTTACCTGCTGCCAATGGGCACTTCCCAGGAGCGCTGTCTACAACCAGGCTGTTAAAACACTTTCTGGCAGGGGGTGGGGCCTGTGCTTGCCATGCAGGCAGGAGGGTGTGGGGGTCAGCCCCTAGCCTTTCTGCCACCCCACCCCACCCATCCCTGCACCCGCTCAGATCTTTGCTTTCACTGTTTCTAAACTGGTTCAGAGAAATACACAACAGGTCGCTTCCGAGAAGGGACGGGCAGCGTTGTGCCGGCCACTTGACTTCCCAGAGTCCTTTGTGTTTTGTTTTGTTTTGCTTTTTGCTTTCTTGAGACAAGGTCTCAGTGTGTAGCCCTGGCTGACCTGGAACTCACTATGGAGACCAGGTTGGGTTGGAACTCACAGAGATCCACCTGCCTCTGCCTCCTGAGTGCTGGGATCAAAGGTGTGCGCCACTGCATCTGGCTTGCCTGAGTCTTTTTTTTTTTTAACTCTGAAAAAGAACAAGATTTTTATTGCTCTTTTCAGACCTTCCAGTCAACAGTCCACATTGCTGACCTAACAATACCGTTCCACTCAGTCAAACATAAAAAAACGTCTGCGCTGGTGCTGGTGGAGCCCTGGGCCTCGAGCATGCAAGGCTAGCCTTACTGCTGCCTCCTGAGGGCACATCCTGTCTGACACTAAGAGAAACAGACCAGGAGATGGGCACTCTCCAGCCCTGTCAGGCAGTTCCCACCTACTACTGAGGCCACACTCCACCAGTTACTCGGCTCTAACCTGTAGGCTCTCTGGTCTTTGTGAACAGCCCAACCAGGCTCCCGTGGGGATGACTGGATGATAGGAGACAGATGGTGACAGAGAGAGGGACCCATTCCCCTGATGTCATTTTCCGGGTTCTTTCTAGCCAATGTCGTGTAGGCTGTCTGCATCCCTCTCCTGGAGCCCATCTATCCAGATGACGTCCCATTCAGACCCTCTGTCCTGGCTTCCTTTTGAAGCAGGTATGGGAACAGCTCCAAGCCTTGTTGCCAGGGGATGCCTCAAGCCTCCTTACTGGGTTTTCCTTACCCTGCTCTTACACCCTTAGGTAAGTAGACCTTCCAGTACATTCTTCTCCATTGCCATTGCCCACTTGCTACAGGATAGAACCCCTGGACACAATGGCTTGAAAATTTAATCGAAATCGGGCACAGTGAAAAAGAAATAATCATCAACTGAGTCCACAAAATGAGTATCTGTAGGGTTTCAGCTGATAGAGAAGGGTGATCACCTAACAGGCGCAAACCCCTGGTTTGACCCCCACTACCATAAAAACTAGGTGTGCTGGCATGGTCCACGCCTGTGATCCCAACACTAGGGAGGTAGAGGAAGGAAGATTGGAAGTTTAAGGGCACCCTCAGCCCCATCAGGAATTTGAAGGCAGCTTGGGCCACATGGACCTTGTTTCAAACAAACAAACAAACAAACAAACAAACACCTGTCACTGAGAATGTGGTAAAGAACTGTCCCTTGCTACACCAAGCTTTTTTCTAAAAGCTAAAGGCAAAGCTGGAGGTTAAGAGCACCGGCTGCTCCTGAAGGGGACCAGGGTTTGGTTCCCATCATACCCATGATAGCTCACACCCATCTGTAACTCCAGTTCCAGGGGATCTAACGCCCTCATCTGACCTCCTCAGGCACTAGGTACATATGAGGCACAGACATATACAAGCAGGCAAAATACCCATACACAGAAAATAAAACAAAGAATCCTCCAAAGTTGAAGGCTCTGTTTACACACAAACCTGTGGACCCTTCTGGCAGCTCCTGTGGGAGGCCTGGCAAAGAACTGGAGCCATGTGCCTGTTTTCTAGAGGGAGAAAGGGGTGATACCTGCTCCCAGGCCAGAGCTGACAAACGCTGGAGATGCTCAGGCTGGAACTCCTGGGTCAAGAAACAGGAGGTGGGTGGGCACATTGTGGGCCTGGTCATGAAGCAGAACCCCACAACAAATTCTGATGTTCCTCTCTTCTTCTCCATTTCCCCAACTCAGAAAGGGTCTCCAATAGTCCAGGCTGGCCTTGAACTCAAGATGGCCTTAAGGATGACCCTGAGCTCCTGATCCTCCTGCCTCTACCACCCAAGTATCAAGATGGGGTTGTCATGTCCCTCTCTTCTTTTGATTCAGCCTGGTACCACGGCTCATGGGACGGCAGCATCCATATTCAAGATGAATCTCTCCTCCTCAGTCACACTTCTGGGGAAACGCCTTAGAGGCATTCACAGAGGTGTGTCTCCAAGCTCACTCCACATGGCACTGAGGTGACATTCACTAACCACCAGAGCGCGGAGGTGGCTCAGCAGTTAAGAGCACACCCTGCTCTCAGCACTACACCCCAGCTGCCCTAACTCCAGCTCTAGAGGATACCACACCCTCTTCTGGCCACCATGGGCACTACAATTCATGTGCACAAATCCACACATAGACACACAAGTTTACACATCATCACAAATAAAATAAAGCCTTTAAGATTACCCATCAGAACTACGTTAACACATACCCAGTCACCACAGTGCCTTCTGAGAGCCACAGGTGCTCAGTCCACAGACATCCTTTCACCCTTGGCTATTTAAAACTCTGAAAAAAACAGGCAAGGCAGGATACCCAATACCTCACTTCAGACAACTTTAAAAACCCATGTGTGCATCCACTGACCATTTCCTAGAGACATTTTTTCAAAACCCTGTGGGAGTCCAGGGCCACAGCAGCCCTTCTGCTTTTCCTGGGCATTGTCCACAACAGGAGTCAAACAGAACCACAGGTCCCTTGCCATCTCATGACTGACTGCAGAGTCTGAGAGAAAATACCTGTTTCAGGATTAAGGCGGCTGGTGACTCCTTCAGGGTCGCCTTGCTCCCGTGTCCTCCTCCCTCAGCATTCTTCGGAGCCAGAGCCTGTGGAAGTAACCCAAATAACACATTCAGGAGATCCGGCCCCAACATGGGCTCCATAGCAACCATGAGGGTGAGGCTGGGGGGGAAGACAGGTAAGCTCTGAAGAACTCAGAGCAGACGGGCTGGCCGTTCTAGAGGGGGACCCACTGGGGTAGGGCAGCACTTAGTCAAGCCTGAACTCCAAGTACTCAGCCCAGCCTCTGGCCTTCAAGTTCCATGTTTAACCCACCAGCGAATGACGTCCCTGTTAACTTGAAAGCACGTCTGAAGCTGGGTCATTTCTCAGCACCCCTGCTGCCTGCTGCTCTGACCCCAGCAGCTAGCGGCACATAGTCAGTGCAGTGACTGTCCCACTGGAGTCAGCCTTGTACTGTTCCAGAGTGTGGCGCACAGTAGGTGCTGTGGAACAGCTGCGAGATTTATTGTGGATCAAAGAAACAAAGGGAAGACGGCTGTGAAGGAGGACGTTGTCCCCGGTGTAAAACATAGTTGAGCTCAGAATGATAAGGACTGACGCTCTATCAGTGTGGCAACACAGGCCCCAGAGAGGCCTCGGAGGGACAGTTTCTACAGAAGGCGGGAGACATCTGCTGCACGCTCGACCGGGAGCCTATTGTGGGCCAGACTCATCTCTCACAGACAACAGCAAAGGAGTAAAGCTAGAAGACACTGGTCTGTCTGTCCAAACAAGGGCCACTGTGAGACACAAGGGGTGAGGTCCCAGGTCCAATGCAGGCCAAGGGACTGGTGCATGGGAAGGAGTCCTATGTAGGAAGAGGGCCATTTCTTCCCAGAAAAGAAGGCTGGGGTATAGATGGATGCAGTGTGGCAGGTCCAAGGAGCTGCTGCCTGGGAGGCTTCCCAGTGAGTGAATGTAGCTCGGCTCTGTCTGGAGTGACGTTAGCAGACAGGGAGGGAGTTCACTGCATTTGGGGGTGGTGTGGCAAACCGCGTAGCCTGGTATCCCATAAGCACAGGCTCCCCCTGCTGTTGGTCGCTTTTGCTCTTTTGGGGGCCCACCACCCAGCTCTCAAATCACACATGGAGGCTTATTCTTATGAATGCCTGGCCTTAGCTTGGCTTGTTTCTTGCCAGCTTTCCTTAACTTTACTCATCCTGTCTACCTTTTGCCTCTGGGCTTTTCCCATTCTCTTTCTTCTGTAAATCTTCCTCTTACTCCGTGGCCTGCTGTGTAGCTGGGTGACTGGCTCCTGGAGTCCTCCTCCTCCTCTGGCTACCTCTTTTTCTTCCCAGATTTCTCCTTCTGTTTATCCTCTCTGCCTGCCTCACTATTGACCGTTCGGTTCTTTATTAGACCATCAGGTGTTTCAGCTAGAGGTGGTGGTTTTGCTTTGGTAGGGACACAACTTGCATGACCATGGGGTTCTCAACAGCTTGGGTCTACAATACTTCTAAAACTCTATTGGAGGGCCACGCCGCTAGCTAGCTCCATTCCATCTGTGAAGCATTATTTCCCCAGGATTGCCATAGGCACGCTTCATATTCCATTGCCCGATTCCACCTGCTCACAAAATCATGACTCTAATCTTAAGAGGCAACACACATTTTTTTAAAACACCTATTAAGAGCTGGGGGTGCCCGAAGTTGAAACCCTCACACAACTGTCCTGTGAAGCATTTGAGCCTCCTTTCAGAGATTTTCACAGAAGGCAAAGAAGTTTTAAAGTGCCTTTCACAGAGGCACACTGGGGATCGAACCTGCCTGTTGTAAATTCTCAATGTTTCATTCTCAAGCTCCAGCACTGTGGGGACTGGGGAGGCAGCAGCAAGTGCAGAGACCTGAGTTTGGATCTTTGTGTGTGCTTGTGTACGTGTGTAGTGCTAGTGCCAGGACACACGTAGGTCAGGGACAACCTTGGCTGTCGGCCCTCACCTTCCACCTCGTAGACAGAAGACCAGGCTAGCTGGGCTGGCAGCCTCTGAGGATTCACCAGTCTCCACCTCTCACCTCACTGTAAGTGCTGGGATTTCAGGTGTGCACAGCCTTGTCCTTTGTAAGGAAGTGGGTTCTGGAGACCCTAACATAAATGCACACTACATATACAGGAAAAATAGTCCATCATGATCCACGTCTCCAGGTCACCTCCCAGCCTTCCCTTTTACTTTACATACACCCAGGTAAAACTCCACCAGGCATTATTTTAACTGATCCTATCATCCAGCTGGTTTGATTGGCTCACCATTACAGCAAAATTCCAAACTCCACAGCCATCCCTTCTCTGCAAATGGCACACAAGCCTTTCTTAGACCTTGCTTCTGGGAGGCACTTCTGCACCACCCAATCCTTAACTTCAACCTCCCAGCCCTCCGCAGGACCTCTTTCAAGCCCCAGTAATAAGCACTTTGCTCTCCTGAAGTTCTGTCCTTCCTGGCCCTCTCCTGAGGCCCTGCTGAACAAGCCCTACAATTCATTGGTTTACTGAGCCTTCTCTGGTCTCCCCAGGGCCTTACACAGCCCGCTCACCACCTCCTTTGAGTGTATTGCATTTAGCTTTTCTGGGTAAGTGTTCTATCTGCCCATATAGACTACAACACCCTCCATACACGTACACACCTCCACCAGGGCAACTGCAGCTTTATTAAGAAACACTTTCGAGGGCTGGAGAGATGGCTCAGCAGCTCAGAGCACTGGCTGCTCTTCCAGAGGAGCTGGATTCAGCTCCCAGCACCCACATGGTGCTCAGTTCCAGGAGATATGACATCCTCTTCTGGCCCCAAGGGCACATGATGCACAGACATGCATGCAGGCAAAACATCTACCTACCTACCTACCTACCTACCTACACACACACACACACACACACACACACACACACACACACACACACATACACGCAATCTGACACTACCCACTGCTGAACGGTATGGAATGGTTCCACAGAGCAGAACTGGGATGGATACAGGCAAGACACTGGCCTTCTGCAGGCACGTCTGTTTTCCTGTGCAGCCTGGCACTTGCTAGCTGCCATACCAATGGGGAAGAGGAGAAGGCAGAGGGGGTCTCGGTTGCTCCCCTCTGCCTCGTCCTGTTCACTCCAGATTCAAAGCCCCAGCTGGTATTCTTCCTTAGTTGCCTATTCACACGTGCTCAAAGACCCACCAATGCCCCGCCTTCTGCTTTCTTCAAAGGAAGCACTTTCCACGTGAGCAGGCTAGCTGAGTGAAGGAGCTGGTGGGCACCGGGATAGCCAATGCTGGGTGCCCACGTGCTGGAAGAGGAATGCACTACTTCCTGGAAATCAGATTCATTGAGCTTCACTTTAGTCTGCATGGGCCACAGGGAATCAAGCTGAGATCCCAGGAACTTCGAGGGGAGAATGCCTAGGATCATCAACCCCTCCCACATAAAGAAGGGCAGCCCTGAACAACACAAACCTGAGAGAATCTGATGCTGGTCAAGGCAACACTGTCTGCTAAGATGCCTGGAATGAAACCAAGACCTACGCTAACCTAACCCTAGGAAGGGGAGGCATGTTCCTCCTGACTTGGCTGAAATGACAGGAACTCAGCCCGGGGTGGAAGTGAGGCCAGCCTGGGCACCCAACAGTTCTGCGACCTTCTGTAGCTGGCCTCGCCTCTTTGATTCTGGTCCCACGTGAGTTAATGTAGGGCCTAAATAAAACAAGAAGTATATAAATACATCCTTCACGGTGCCTGGCCTTACGTAAGGGACCCATTCCATGGTGTCCCTCCCTCCTTCCACAAGAGTCCCTACTCCGCACTCATGAGAGCAAGCACAGAAGCCTCGGAGGGCTTCCCAGAGATGTCTGCAAAGGATGACAGAGGCAGCGAAACGGACCAGCCCAGGACAGGTGCTGGGGAGGCTGCCGACCCGGTGAAGTGCACGCTCCGTGCTGGGCTCCCGTGCTCGCTCGCGCGCGCACACGCACACGCACACACACACACACACACACACAGACACACACACACACACACACACACACACCCCAACAGGAAGTTTATGAGAAACATAGAAAGAATGCTCGCAGGGGCCGGGGACGTGGCTTCGTCAGGAGAGTGCCTGACTGGGACCCACAAAGTCCTCGGTTTGATCCCCAGCACCAAGTAAACTGGGTATGGTGGCACAGGCCTGTAATGCCAGGATCCAGAACCAGAAGCAGAGGCGGGGTGGTCCAGTAGTAAGCTCAGTCCCCTGACTGCCGGCTCCACCGAGGCCTCCACCACCTTCGGCGGCGGTTTCCTACTCCCTCCCCAAGATAGGTTCCTTTTTTTAAAAAATAATGACTCATTTAGGAAGAGGCAAAAACCAGAAACTTCAATGGTAAAGATAAAAAGCACCAAGCTCTTTAAAGACCTCGAACTGCTGCAGACTTGATAGCGGATCAGTCTCCCCACACTGGCCAGGCGAGTCAGTAACTGCCGGAATACACAATTCTAGCAAAAACACTTCCAGTAATATCTCCACTCTCGGTGTCTCGGGGGTTTCATTACAGATAAAGACGGCCTCAGGCCTCCAGCCCATTAGCTTTTGCAAAACAGTAATAAGAAATTAAAGATTTGGCCTAGAGAGATGGTTCAGTGGTTAAGAACACTGGCTGCTCCTCCAGAGGACCTGGGTTCAATTCCCAGCAACCACATGGCAGCTCACAGCCGTCTAATCTGGTCCCAGGGGATCTGACACCCTCACACAGCCATAACACCAGTGCACATAAAATAAATAAAAAAATCATTAAAAAACGAAAGAAAGTAAAGATTCAAGTCCATGCTTTCAACAGGGTCCAAATCTCATCTGAAGGACCACAGAGATGATTCTAAGTTATTAACCCAGGCTTTTGGCATTATGCCAGGAGCCTACTGAGCGTCACAATGGGTTTCTCATGTAAAAAGATTGATCGAAACGGATAGAGAGATGAGTTACTGCTGCTCTCACAGAAGACCAGAATTCAGTTCTAAGCACCCTGGTCAGGTGGCCTAGAACTCCCCCACACCAGGGAATCTGACGCCCTCTTCTGGCCTCCATAGGTACCTGCATACACTTATCCACTGCACACAAGTACATGTAATTAAAATTAAAATAAATCTTTTAACAAAGAAGACCTCTGGGTATTAAGATTTATGTTTGCTCACAGTATTCAAAGGGAACAAAATTACATAACACTTCAGATTACCAATGAGCTACTGAGAAGTCTAAACAAAACTAGGCTAAAATGGACAATTAAGATGGTCCAATCAGCGTTCTCAACATCGGCTACATGTTGCTATATTTCTAAGTTCCTAGATCCCATGCCCCAGAATCTATGACACATTTGGTTTAGGGTGGAAGGTTAGGTGGGCATCACAGTTTTTTGTTGTTTATTTTTCTTCTAGTTTTCTGTGATTTTGATGTGCGATTAAGATTGAAAATTATTCATGTACAGATTTTTTTTTTTAAGTGGGATGGGAGGCAGTTGAGTCTTGTAAGCATGAGAACCTAAGCTCAGCAGAACCTGGGCAAAAAGATGGGTGTGGTAGCAGACACCCACAGTCCCAGGAATGGCAGGATGGAGGTGAAGATAGGATCCCTGGATACTCAAGGGTCTGGCCCATGCAGTGAAACTCCAGGCCAATCAGGGACACTATCTCAAAAAAAAAAAAAAAAAGTGGGAGGAGCCTGGGGACCAAAACGCAAGGTTTTCCTGATTTCTACATGCACATAAACATGCATGAACCCACATATATGCACATATATAAAAAATTAAAAATAAATTTAAAAACTGGGATCGAGGGGTTGGAGAGATGATTCAGCACTTGCTACTCTTACAGAGGCTTGAGATTTGGTTCCCAGCACCTACCTAGCACAACAACTACAGTTCAAAACCATCCTCAACTCCAGTTGCAAGGAACCTCATCCCTTCTTTCGGCCTCCGAGGGCACCAGACACGCACGTGGTGCAGACATACACTCTGGCAAAGTACCGATACACCAAAAATAAAATAAACCTCTAAAACTAAATAAATAAAACAGATGTAAAAATTTTAAGGAAAACTAGGGATGTGGACCAGGTGTAGAGCACTTGCCTAGCATGCATAAGGCCCTGGGTTCCACTCCCAGAACCACAAAAATACATACATTCATATGTACATAAAACAAAAATCACAAATGTTAAAAACTAAGAAACAGTCCAAAGTGGTAGCAGAAACAAAATCAAAACCAAATTTGATATCAACAGCTCCCAGGCCAGCTCTGCCCAGGGTGCTGGCATTCACAGACTTGATTATAATAATAATAATAATAATAATAATAATAATAATAATAATAATAATGTGAGGTTAACACAGAGATGCTGATTTTGTTTGTGGAGCATTTTACAAATATCTACCAATTACTACAACCACTTCCTGGCATTTCCACTCCACACCCCACCCCCACCCCCCACCCAAGGGGTAAACTCTGACCACAATGCTCTGACCTTCATCAGATTGTCTTGCTCACCTTCACCCTCCCTGCTTCTCATATATCAACTCCAATCCAAACCCAGGCCTCAGACAGTCTCCACACCCTCCTTCTCTGCTTGCACACACAGCTTTTCTGAAGTTCCTTCTCTGCCACACACTGCTTCCCAGTCCCTCCAACCCTCCGGGAAGTTACAACAGCCAAGACTCCCTCTCAACCCTCCTCCTAAGGGATTCAGCCGGCCTCTCTGTCTCCCTAATCAAGGGCATCCTGGCAGCTGTAAACAGAACCAACTCTGAGGCAGACACAGTATCACGGTGTCAGGGGCAGAGGCAGGCACAAGGAAGGTGTGTCTCTTTACCTTTCAGTTCGAATTTGGAGCAAACCAGTACCTTTTTTAATGAATTAAAAACCAGGGGCCAGTGAGATGACTCAGTGGGTAGAGCTTGAACTGCGAGGCTGGACAACCTGAATTCGATCCTTGGGACCCACACAGTAGGAGAGAACCAACTCCTCCTGCAAGCTGTTAGATCTTCACACAGGTAGGTACTGAGACATGTGTATGCATGCACACAGAAGCACAATAAATAAACAAATAAAAATTTAAAACCACAGACATAGAGGCACAGGTTAAAAATTAAATGTACAGCATTGTAAAAACAGAAAATCTGTCCAGGAAGCTTACGTACCCAAGTTAAAAATGTAAATGAGTGGATTACAGGTGACATGCATTGTCCTGCCCCTTTCTCTGTGTCATCTTTATTAGTTCTGACTTCTGGAGTAAAGAGTTTAGACCCAAGGCCAAGCATCAGAGCCCACCCAGAAAGCACACACAATAAGCATTGGACTCCAGGTCAGGTCCCAGCATGCACTGCAGAACCACATCCTCCTTAACAAATGGACAATTTCTTCATTCCAAGCTTCTGTACCCTGCCTGAGCCTTGGAACCCAAGCATCCCTGAGCCATGGTGGGTCCCCAAGAACAGATGTGTAGGAAGTGTTTTAGCTTAAGTGAGAAGCCCTACATAGGGTCCATTTACAGCCACACAAGCCATGTCCTCTCCTGTGTGTCTCCCTGGACCCCAACCTCTGTCTTCCTCAGGGGCTACCTCTCACCACCACTGAGTGTCTGCTGACCAACAGCCACACACACTCCAATTAGCAGGCAACTCACAAACCAGCAGTCTAGAAACTCGTTGGATCCTAAGAGGCAGACCACAGGATTCCACGCCACCATCACTCCCTAATGTCTCTTGAGGTGAAGAAGAGAAGTGAGAGAATATTCCAGGAGGCAGGAAGAACTCAAGAGCTCAAGGCCAGGGAATCACAGGGTATGGTTCACTGCCAGGGAGCTACAGGGCACTTGGGTCACACCTCTTAAGAGGAGGAACACTGCCTGGCATGTGCATGCCCAGGCAGAGAACCCTGAGACACTTAGGAACGGCAAACCCACCTGGGCATGCCAGGAGGGGCCCGAGTGAGGAACTCAGCCCATCACTGGCAGTGACCACTTCCCTGCAGCTCCATCAGTCCTTCCAGTGTCTAAAGAGGATCTAAGCCAATGGGGTGGGTGGAAAAAATAGGAATAGAGAAAAAAGAAATGAAATTAAGCAACATGACGTGGAGACAGGCCAAGTCCTCTCTGTGTAACAGCAAGTGAGCTGGGTGACTCTGGGAGACACAAGCTCCCAGAACAGACCGTCTGTCAATCATCCAAACCGCTGGGACCCTGAACTTGGAAATGTCAAAAGAGCCAGTGCAGGGACCAGCCATGTATGACCCCCATGAAGATACCTGTGGTTCTGCTCATTTGTTTTTGTGGCACTGCAGGTCAGACCCTGGGTCTCAAGCCTGCTAGGCAGTGTTCTACCGTGGAGCTACATCTTCAGTGCAAGGCTCTTTGGGAAGCCCTCATGAGGGCCATGGGCCAAGCATGCAGCCCCTGAGAAGAAAGGCTTGCTTTCTTTTGGAAAACACCGCTGTTGACTTTTCAGTATGGTTCTCAGGCTGGACAAGTGACTCAGTGAGAAAGTGCCTGTGAACAACCCTGACCACCTGAGTCTGAGCCCAGGACTCATGATGGAAGGAGAGTTCCAATCAGACAAACGTCCCATGTGTGAATGAACCCATACACAACAGGCCTGGGTGCTCTCTCTCTCTCTCTCTCTCTCTCTCTCTCTCTCTCTCTCTCACACACACACACACACACACACACACACACACACACTACAATATACTTTAAAGTTCTCAAATATATCAGCTATCATGGTGGGGTCCCTTTCTCACAGTGTTGGCCCTTCTGAGGCTCCAGGGATGCCTCTCTCAGACCTTGTGTGGTAATGGTTTTCCTCACTGGTCCCCGTGTGTTGTACCATCCTGGAGATGTTCCTCAGCCCTGCCTCTAGCCCCATAAACAATTACTTCCTTCGAGTCACTCAGTGAAACCTTGGAGTGAACAGTGAGTTCAAAGGACACTTAAGACCTACACTTTAAGCACATTGGAGTCTTGCTCGGTATTCAGGATGCCTGTGTTCACAACAGTCAGGTGACATCCTGGGGTACAGTGAAGTGTCAGCTGCCACTGACTGCCCAGTAAGAGATGTGGGAGGTAGGAGCAGTTCGAGAAGGTCTCATGGAGGAAGTGAGATCTGACTTGGATCTCAAAAAACTAGGTTCAACTAGGTCAAATGGAAAGGAAGTGGGAAGACCACCCCAAGCAGTGGGCTGGCATCTATGAGCCATGGCCACAGAACGGGTGGGGCCATGATGGAGGGACGAACCCTGAAGGTGGGGAGTGAACTGGCTAGGAGTCACATGGTTGGTCTAAGCCCACCTGCTTCTCAGACCCACATCCTCCATCAGTAAAAGACATTGAAGACAAGAATAATGGTACCCACCCTCTAGGGGTGCTGTAAAGAGAAGGTGCTCCTAAAATGCTTGTGATATTTGTTACCTGATACCCAAATGCTGTTATTCTTATGCCACAGAAGCTACCCAATGCCCACCTAGATGCAGCTAGGGCTTTCTCTTTCTTCCTTCCTTCCTTTCTTTCTCTTTCTTTCTCTCTCTCTCTCTCTCTCTCTCTCTCTCTCTCTCTTTCTTTCTTTCTCTCTCTCTCTCTCTCTCTCTCTCTCTTTCTTTCTTTCTTTCCTTTATTAAATTTTCCAACTTTATATTTCCTTTGAGTGTTTGTGATCATGTTTGAGCTATGCATGCATTTCTGCATACGGAGGTCAGCTTCAAGTGTCTTCTTCAACCTTTGGTTTTTGAGACAGCGTCTCACTGGAACTGAAGCTGCTCAGAGAGCTTCAGAAATCCTCCTGTCTCTGTCTCCCCAAGTCTGGGGTTACAGGCACATGCGGCCCTTCCTGGCTTTTTATGTGGGTGCTGGGGATCTGAACTCTGGTCCTCATATCTGTGTGGCAAGCATTATTGACTGAGCCATCTCCACAGTCCCATTTTTTTTTTTTTTTTTTTTTTGAGGCAGGGTCTCAATGTGGTTGAGGATGATCTTGTATTTCATAATCCTCTTGCCTCTCTACTTCCCAAGTGTGGGGATTATAAGTGTGTACCACCATGCCTGCTTATGTGTTGCTGGGAATCAAACCCAGGGCTTCTTACATGCTAGGCAAGCACTCTATCACCTGAGCCAGAATCTCCTCCTCTTCCCTCCTCCTCCTCCTTCTTCTGTCAAGCTTGCTTGGAAGTCCACACTGCCCCCAAACTCACTATTCCCCTGCCTCCAACTAGTGCTGGGATTACAGGCATGCCCCACAATGCCCAATACACGTTTTCTTCTTTCTAAAAGCCTGATGCTAAGGAGAAGTGAGTATTGGCTGCTTGGTCACATATCCTGAGCAGTCGAAGAGAGAGAACCAGCTGTGTGGTAGAATACCCAGGCAGCCAGGGGTGGGGAACCTCAACTCGTGGCCCACATACTCTGACCTAGAACATTCTTCAACCACTGACTGTCTCCCTGGTCCTCTAGCTAAGCTGATGGTCTGATGGTGAACACCCCACTTCACTATAACAGCTGTTGTCTGGGCCTCTTCTCCCCAGAGTCTGATCTAGAGGGGATGGCTTCCCCCTGCTGCCAATGTGGAGGTACCCACCCTCCTGTAATGATTCTCCAGCTCTATAATCAATACCCTTCACTGAAGTCTCCTGATCTGGGAACACCATTTGCACCCAGGACGTCCTGACTGGCAGCAGTCTACCAGATGGACATGGCTGACGTCACAGTCCTGTTTACCCTCAATTACTCAGCAGTAAAACAACAACAGTAACAACAAATGGCCACAATCGACACTCAGGCCTCCACCTGGGCATAGTGGCACACATCTGCAATCCCAACACGGTAGAGGAAGATGCCAGCCTGGGCTAACAGAGGTGGGAACTGGCGGGACAGTGCCACTCAAGTGCTTGCCTTGCAAGTCTTAGAACCTGAGTTTGATCCCTAAGCTGGGTGTGGTGGCACATGCTTTTATTATTATCATTATCTGTCCTTCTCTCATACATCACATCCTGCGTGAAGCAGGCCTCCCCAGATATAAACATGGCATAACAAGTTACAGTAAGACCAGACACATCCTCTCACATTAAGGCTGGACAAGGAAACCCAGGAGGAGGAAAAGGGTCCCAAAAGGAGGCAAAAGAGTCAGAGACAGTTAGGAGCCCCGCAAAGAGCGCCAAGCTACATAACCATAACATGTATGCAGAGGACCTCGGTCAGACCACGCAGGCTCCCTGACTGTCGGTTCAGTCTCTGGGAGGCCCGAGCGAGCTGTGTTCTCCTGGTGTCCTCGAGCCCTCTGGCTCCTACAATCCTTCCTTCCCCTCTTATGTGGGACTCCCTGAGCTCTGCCTAATGTTTAGCTCTGTGTTTCTGCATCTGCTCCCATCAGTGGGGAATGCTTTTATCACGGCATTGGTAAAATGAAGACAGGCTGGCAGATCCAGGGCTCCCTGGCCAGCTAGCCTAGCCTACTCAGCAAGCTCCAGGTCAAAGAGAGACTGTCTTAAATAAAAGCAAATGATAAGAGTAGATAGGCACTGAGGAACCAAACATAAAGTTGTCCTCTGTCCTCCACACATACATACATGCCCATGTATCAAAAGGCAGGACTCAATCACCCGCCCTGTCCCCATCCATGCCCCCCAGGGAGTGCAAAGTGCCCTGCATCTATGCTTTCAGTCCATCCCAGGACTGTTCCACTACAGAACCAGCAGAGCCACAGACTCTAGACCAGCACCTGCTAGGCACTCACTAAACACTTCCTCTTGGAGGTCCTTCTCTCTGAGGACCACAGCCTTAAATCTCACAGCTCTTTCAGGAAAGCAGCCACTGCTGAGAAGCCTTCTCGCTCTTCTGGTGACTGGCGGGGATATGGGGTCCTCGCTGCAGCAGACTGATTTCAGCCTCCCTGCATGAAGCTCCTTCCTCCTCTCGGTCAAACCCCAGCCTGGAAGTCTCCCAGTCTTTTTCTCCCAGTCTCCTTGAGCCTGCCTAGCCCTCACAAGGCCAGTTTTGGTTTGGTGCAATGCAAGAACATTAATAGGACTAGCAATCAAGAGGTCCTGGGTTCGTGCCCCAGCACTGCAAACAAGCTATTAAGTCCTTACTGTGTACAAGAGCCCTATCAGGACTAGAAATACCAATCAAGAACCCAGAGCTGGGAACCACAGAGACCATGAAGGAGGAACAGGACCCAAGGACTCTCAGAGAAAAGTGAAGCTTGAACTACATTCGATCTGTTATTGGTAATGGTGCTGATGGTAGTGATTTACTTGTGTTTAAGAGCCATGTATCTCGTGCTGGCCTTGAGCTAGCTATACAGCCAAGGATGCCCCTGAAGTGTTGATCTTCTCGCCTCCAGCTCCCAGGTGCTGAGGACCAAACCCTCTTCTGGCCTTCAAGGGCCCTAGCACATAAGTGGTGTACATGCATACATGCAGGCAAAGCATTCATACACACAAAACAAAATAAGTAAGTCTTTAAAAATAAAAACTTGCCAGGCAATAACAGCACATGCCTTTAATCCCAGCACTTGGGAGGCAGAGGGAGGTGGATCTCTGTGAGTTTGAGGCCAGCCTGGTCTACAAAGTGAGTTCCAGGGCAGCCAGGGCTACACAGAGAAATCTTGTCTCTAAAGAACCAAAATTAATTAATAAATTAAAATAAGGAACTTATATGTGTACGTGTGACTGCATGTGGATTTGGGCATGTGAGTAGAGTGCCCTTGGAGACCAGTGAGCACTAGGCAAACACTCAGTCTCTACTCAGGCTCTTGAAGTGTGGGATATCTGTTCTACTTGTTGAAAGACTTAAAAAACGATTTACTAATTCCTTCCATTACTTATTTAGTATGTATACGTGTGTGAACCTTTACGAGTTTATCTCCCTTCCTTTATTACTTATTTTTATTTTTTATTTCTTGTCAGTTATTTATTTGTTTGTTTATTGAGACTAAGTTTCTCTGTGTAGCCTTGGCTGTTCTAGAACTAGCTCTATAGACCAGGCTGGCCTCGAACTCACAGAGATCCGCCTGCTTCTGCCTCCCAAGTGCTGGGATTAAAGGTGTGTGCCACCACTGCCCCTTTATTTAGTATGTATCTATGTGTGAGCCTTTGTGAGTGTGTATGTACCTTGCATGTGCAGGAGGCCAATGGAGAATGTGTGATGCCTAGAAACTGGAGGGTAGTTGTGAGCCACCATATGGGTGTTAGGGAACCAAACCAGGGTCCTCTGCCAGAGCAGCCAGTGCTCTTAACCAATGAGCCATCTAGAGAGATGGCTGCTCCCAGGAGACTTTCTTTAGAGGGCAAACCAAATAATGTTCCAAACAGAAGCAACCCTGAGTCAAACAGACTCTGAGAGACGAAGCTCAAAGCCCTTCTGAGGGAGCCTGTGATGACTGAAAAAAGCATGTCCAGTGTCTCCAGTGTCCTGCTAGCACAAGACAGAAACAGTTAGCAACAGTCAACATCACAGACATGTACCTGTGTGGTCCCGTGGGGCTTGACTTAATCCTGTCACTGTCTTTAAAGTCAGTGCTCTTATTTTTAAAACTGGGCCCCACATTTGCATCCGCATTGGGCCCCACAAACTTCAAAGCTGATTCTGAACAAGAGGCAAGGGTGTGGGAAGAGGGGGAAGCTTCCTAAAGCTGGGGGAGTGTGGCTCCCCCTCACTGGGCTAGGCCAGGGGTTGGGATGGGGGTGGGCACAGATAAGTGGAGGAGGGGCACCACCCGTGATGCTCAAAAGCAAATCCAAACTGACCTAGATGGCATCCCCTCACCCCCAGGGTTGAAGAGTTGGCCACCTATGCTTCCCAGAAACAGGCAGACAAGCTGAGAGTCAGCGTGAACAACTGAGGAGACAGACTCAGACTGGAGGTGGGGGCTGGGGAGCCTCAACTGAAACTCTCGATCTGACAACCTTTATAGGTTTGGATCAAGAAGAGGGGCGGGGAGGGAGGGAGAGGGGAAGGGAGAAACCATAACTAAAGTCATCTGCACTGAGAATACTGGTCAACATTTACCATTTGATCAAGCTGTCTCCTTTATTTCCAGCCCATCGAGGACATTATCTCACCAAACCCTGATGGCCGTCCAAGAGAGCCATGGTTCTAAAGTGCCGCCTTCTCTAGGGGCCAGAAAGGATCTTAGGAACCACTGGGTCTCGACTCTTGTCCCTTTGGGGAAGGTCCTCCTAAAACTCTCAATACGGCTCCCGAGGAACCTTGTCAACCCCCCCAGCCCACAACCTGACCTGGTCCAATTCTCACTTCACAAACGAGGAAGCTGAGGCTGTGACAGGGAAGTAACTGGTCAAGGCCACCGAAAAGGGGGCAGGATCAGAATGCGGAAACTTTGAGCTTCCCCTCTGACCTCTCAATTTCACGAAAACAAACAAAATTCAGATATTCGCTATACAACCCCCAGCCCTGCCACACACAGTACCGAGTATTCTGGTCCTTTCTTTGATTTCCAGAAAATGAACTCTGGTTACATGGGTAACTTTTAAAGCAATGAACCTGGGGCAGGACACACACCGAGGTCTCAGATTTACTCTCTAGTCCCTCATTTGGCAAGGTGGCCGAACAAAAACAAAGGTCAAGGTGTGGACCTTGGAAAGGCCTTGACATTTGCAAATACTGTCTCCTCTTTCTTTCTTGAAGATTTATTTATTTGATTTTGTGTGTATTTAGGTCTGTGCCCTAGAAGGCAAGAAGGGGGTTCAGATCTACTGGAAATGGAGGTGTAGACAGTTGTAACCTGTCATGTGGGTGGGTGCTGGGAATTGAACCCAGGTCCTCTGGAAGAGCAGCCAATGCTCTTAAAGGCTGAACCATCTCTGCAGCCTACACCAACGAGATGGAGTCTGAGCCCTAGGATTACAGACTGTGAGCCACCACACCTGGCTTGTGTGGTATTGGGGATCAAACCCAGGGCTTCAGAGCATTCTGGAAAGTGCTCTAACAACTGAGCTGTGCACCCCACCACCTCCTTCACACCCGTGCCAGGACTCCTTGTGGGTGGATGTGTGTTTGTCGTTCCCTTCTTTTTCCCCTTCCTTCCATTTCTCCCCTGCCCCTTTCTCTTTTTTCTTTGAACAAATATAAACCAAGCATCTTCCGTGTGTCAGGAATGATGCAGATGCTGGACGTGCAGCAGTGAACACACTTTGGAGTTTCTAATTTAAAGGGAGGAAGCACATTGGATGGATGAATATACAGTCTGCCCAATGCTGATGGACACTCTGCAGAAGAGAACACAGAGTAGGAAGAGCAGAGAATGGTCCAGAAGAAGGCACTTAGTCTTGGAGGGTCAAGGAAGGTGTCTCTGAAGGAAGTGAGGGACATCAGAGGGTGGAGAGAATATTCTAGACAAAAAGAGTAGCAAGTGCAAAGGTCCTGAAGTAGGAAAGTCAGAGCTAACAGAATCCGGTGCGTTCTGAGTGAGGGACATGGCTAGCTATGGATGCTGAGAGGAGATGAGGAGGAGGTGGGAGCCAGAGTCGGTGAGTCCTGAAGGTACAGCAAGTGTTTATCCAAGCATGGAGTGTGCAGGGGAGTAACTGCTCTGGTGTAGTCAGTCACATGACTTCCAGGGCCACTGTCATCATCAGACAGCCTGTGCTGAGCAGTAAGGGGAACCAGGTTCAGGAGCCAGGTCCTGAGCCCAGGACAGCCTCACAGCAATACTGAGAAAGACCCTTCCCTTCTCTGCCCCTCACCCCCCACAGGTCTCCTCTGTGAAATGGGAACATCAAGCCAAGTGGTGTCTAATGTCCTTTCTACAAGATTCATTCATTCTGACCCCCACAATGACAGCCCCGAAGGCACTAATACTAAACCTCATCCTTTGACAGGAGAAAAGGCGAGGAACAGCAGCCACATTTATGAAGCCCCTGACAATTCTCCGATGCTTACTCAACTCCAAACCACCTTCTCACAGGTCTCCAGGCTGAAAAGTCCAGCCAGAGAAACAGCCTCGTCCGTCAGTTACACGCTCTAAAGGTGATGAAGAGCAGGCTGGTCATACGGCCCAGCTTGCTGCCACGGCTGACGATCTCACTCTGAGACCTCCCACAAGATGCCCTCTCACTGCCACACATGCATCATGGCATGCACGTGGACACGGACACACACACACACACACACACACACACACACACACACACACACACACACACGCACACGCGCGCGCACCAAGCGATGTTTAAATTGCTTTTTATGATTCTGAAGGCCTACCACTAAAGACAGCACAGATTCCACATGTGAGCCAGGATGGAGGGCAGCCTGCAGAGGTTGTATCTGCTGCTCTCCCATAGCTCCTCTACTTCCCTCAATGGCTGCTTTTTTCCTTTTCTTTTTTTTTTTTCAAAACAAGGTCTCACTGTGTAGCCCTGACTGTCCTGACACTATGTAGACCAGGCTGGTCTTGAACTCACAGAGATCTGCCTGCCTCTGCCTCCCTCGTGCTGGGTTTAAAGGCGTGCACCACCATGCCTGGCCCTTTCACGGCCTTAAGAATTGTTCCATTCCATCTGCTTCCTTGAGGCCCTGTCCTATTATTTATCATCAAACAGCATGGGAAGGAAGGCTCAACACTCCTCCATCCAGTTGCAAGAACAGGTTGGTTTTTCACACCCCCATTCAGCCTGGGAGCTCCTGAGAATATGGACTGTTCGCCCATCAGCTCCCAAGAACATCAGTGTCTCTTCCTAGGCCTTTGCCATCAGATAGCACCTCTCTTGGGAGAAGAACTGTGTCTACCACTCAGCTGGGGAACACCCTGAGACAGACTTCGGGTCCTGCAGCAGGGGTCATACCCCTCCTTTGGCCTAGAAGCATCTGCCCTACTCCCTGCTCCCCACAGCCTCCTCTATTTTCAGCAGTTTCTTTAAACAGTTTCCTTAAGCAGGGCAGAGTGAAACACTCTGAACAGTCCACCCAGGCACAAGGCCCTGTCACCCCCAGCCACTGAATCAGCCATGAAAACCCTGCATCCTTATGCGGAATGAAATGGAAGTCAGAAGCCAGCTTTGCCTAGCATCTTCGGAGAGACTGTTTAAAGGTCCAGCCCAAAGGCTGTCATTACTTTATAAGTAGTCCTCACTGGATCAGGGGCTGAAGGAAGCTGAGATGCACCAAAGGACTGAGAACAGGGAGCCACTTACTCAGGCCTGACCACAATGAATGCTACGTAGGCCCAGGCACCTCCACGTTGTTGGCGTCTATACTGAGGAGAGGACAAACCTGAGGGAGCTGGGATGCTTGTGAGGTGAGGTAGGAGCAGAGATTTGGGGACTAGGGCTTGAGGCTGGCTCAGCACACACCTGGTGCCTCAGGTGGGCTACAAAGCTTACCCCAGACACAGAGAGGGCATCTGAGCAAGCCTGTCCAGGCTCTTATGGAACCAGCTTGTCCCACAGAACTGCAGAGGGGCAAAAGGGCGGGGCTTCCAGTGTCTGGCGCCGGATGGTGTCTTCGTCACCGCTCTAATGATGTTCCAAGTACTTGCCACACACTTGAGTCCGCACCACAGCGATGGTAGCCTTCGGATCAGACAGCAAAGCCTCTCCACAGCCCACACAGGCAGCAGTGACCATTTCAGCCAGGAGTAGATCTTTTAAACATTCACTCTGGGCCCCCACTTCTCCTAAACTGGGGTTGGGGGAAGCCTTGAAGACTTCTGTTGCTTCCTAAGAACAGCCCAGGTTGAATGAGGAAAGTGACCCTACCTCGGCATCTGGGGGCCTTGGGAGATCAGAGCGGGGTTCCATTGCACCTAGAGCTTGGGCACACTGAAGATGCCGCCTATGGGATGAGGAGGTGGCTTAGTGGTTAAGAGCACTGGCTGTTCTTGCAGAAAACCCAGGTTTGACTCCCAGCACCCTCATGGCAGTTCACAACTTTCTATAACTCCAGTTCCAGGGGATCCAACACCCTCATCTGGCCTCTGAGAGCACCACACATGCATGTGATGCACCTACATGCGTGAACGCAAAATACCCATTCACATTCAATAAACATAAATAACTTTAATGGCTACCCTCCCGGGTGTGGAATCTCCTTAGGGGCAGGCCGACCTTCTTACTAAAACTCTGACCAGAGATTAGAAACCAAAAGCAAAACTGAAAAGAAGAGAGGAGAAAGAAGAGCAAAGAGCCGATGGCATGGTTCAGCTGTCACCGTCCATGAAGTGAGGACACAGAGGGCAGACTACTCCTTAAACAGTGGGTTGCTTTTCAATCTTCCCACAGCTTCGACCTCCACACCTCACCGGGTGTCATCGGGTAAGTCAGCGGCTGCAGTGGCACCGAAGGCTGAGTGTCCAGAATGTCTGAAAACACACAGCAATGAGCTGGAGGTTTATGGAGCTCAGGGCGTCTGGGGGTAGATTCCGACACTTCAGTCTCGCTGCTAAACTCAGGAGTATTTAGCAGCACCCAGCCTCCACCCAGTCCACGCCAGCAGCCTTTCCTCCCCCCTCTCCCCAAGAGGTGACAGTCAAGGGGCTGGCTAGCCGACAGTGCCAAATGGAGCCGCTGCTTAAAGTTTAGCTTTCTGAGGAGACGCGTTGAGAAGAGAATTAAAAATACGTGCATCCAGTGGGGCGGTGGTGGTGCACGCCTTTAATCTTAGCACTCAGGAGGCACAAGCAGGCGGATCTCTGTGAGTTCGAGGCCAGCCTGGTGTACAGAGGGAATTCCAGGACAGCCAGAGCAGTTACACAGAGAAACCCTGTCTTAATAAAACAGAACAGACAATGACAACAAAATATGCATCTACTTTTCCCTGACCGATTTTGAAAGCTCAGTGTGTGACTGCCACACTTCAGCCTGTGCATCCGCCTAAAGGCTCACTGCCTGGTACCCGGCAGTCCCTCCTCTTCCCCGGCACTTTTCTGGTCTCACCATTGCCTGCACGCCGACCTCCTCATTGACGCTGACCTCCTCATCGACGCATGCTCATTTCTTCTACAGCACTGGCCTGCTGAATAGAGGGCTTCTAGCTCCAAAGAAACGCTAAGATGGGAACTAGAATTTTCTAGGACTCGGGGTGGGGGGGGGGGGGGGGGGGTGGGGGTGGGTCTCAGGCAGCAATGGCCACACCCAGAAAGCAGACCCATTTCATTACCAGCATGGTGGAGCCGTTACACATTCCATAGCATTTCCCAGAATGAAGTGTGCTTTAGGGTACATTGTGCCAAACACAGGAAAAGGTCAGAGATACCAAATCTCAAAGGCTTGGAAAGACACACTGGCCAGTAGAAGGAGGAGCACAGTAGGGGTTGAGACCAGGAAAGAAACACAAATGGACCCCGAACTTGTGAAAAGATGCTCCACCTCCCTCATGAAAGAAATGCAAACGAGAAAGAACAGATACCGACGTTCATCCAGCAGAGCAGCCAAGATCAACGCTTATGACAAAGCCGAGTTGGTGGGGCTGCCTCATTCACGGATGGAGCTCACTGCTACCGGCTTCTTGAACGGCTCTTTCCCCGTCTGCCAGCACCACAAACGTGGATGTGCGTCTGCCAGCGATTCCACAACTAGAAACTTAGCCTACAGACAGCCACATCTGCAAAATGGCGCACATACAGGGCCACAAGCTTGATGTGGACCGAAGGCAGGAAACAAGCTCGGTGCTCATCACTGGGGACTGCTTCAATCAACTGTTCTTATTCCACGAGAGGGAATGCTACACAGCTCTGAAGAGGAAGAGGACGCTCTCTCAACCAGAGGGAATAGTCTTCAAGGTATACCGTAGAGTAAGACGAGGGAGGCACAGGATGGCACCAACAGTGGGCAGTTAATCGAAAACCACTATGTATTCATACATCACGTCCACCCATAGGTTACCATTCCAGCAACACACAAAAAGGTTCACAGTAACAGCTGCTTCTTGAGAAAAGGGCTGGGCAGCAGGATTCTTCCCCCACTTGAGATACATGCACACTTCATGCCGCCAACCATCACTGTGTAAACATCAGTCAATAATGAGCAAGCTTGGAGAAAAGCGCTCTCTCCGGTCTTGTGCTGTTAACACCAGCTGTGGCGAGCAGAAGCAGATGCTACAGGTCAGTTTCCATTACACCCTTCATTCCCGTGAGTCTCCACACCTGTCTGAGTTCAAATGTTCCGGTCTTCCTGTGTGTCCAAGTGTAAACACGGGTGTGTGCACTCAGGCGCCATCCACCATTTTGTTGTTTTTGTTTTAGACAGTGTTGCTCACAGTCCTAGAGCTTGCCAAGAACGCTAGGCTAGCTGGCCAGTGAGCCTCAGGGATCCTCCTGCCTCTGCCTCCCCAGCATTGGGATTACAAGTGTGTCCTACCAAACCCTGCATTTTTATGTGGGTTCTGGTGATCAAACACAGGTCCTTTTACCAACTGAGATGTCTCCCCAAACCCTAATATCCCCATTTTTTTTAATATTCAAAAGTATATAGTACTTGCCACATCTAAAGCACAAAAGAAACCCACCAGCTGCCTTCTTCAACGGTGTTTTAAAGGCATTCATCCCCAACTCTACTTCTCTTCATCCTGAAAGTGTGCAGTCAAGGAAATGGCCGGCCACCATCACCCTGGAGCTACGAGGACAGGCAGGCAAAATCCTTTAGAAGGTATTCTTCAGGATCAACTACCAGGGGCTTAGGGATACCTGCACTGTTAATAATGCTTCAAAGCACTGTCAGCCAGGACCTTGTATCACAGAACGGCCCGGACCACAGAACTTCTCAGGAGTGGCAAGAACCCAGAGCAGACACCCGAGGAAGCTCCCTGCAGCACTGCCTGAGGCAACATTTTAATGGCTTATTACTCAAGGGTGCCACCGACCGCTTTCAATCCCACCCCAGCGCCCCTGCCACTTCGTCATAAAATAACCCTTTATATTTTAAGCTGTAAATCAGCATTTGTCAAGCTCTAAATTGGGGCAAGGCAATATTTATTCATCAAAGGGTAAATCTTCCTGGCACCATCATAAATCTGCTTCGTAATTTAGTATGCCATCACTCTTACCTGAAGCCTTGTCAAAAGGTGGCCTGGAAGAGGCATGGATCGTGTAGTTGGCTAGTGGTGAGTCTGTAGTCATAGTTCATATGTGGAGAGGGGGTGGAATGGAGAACACGTCCTACCCAGGCTAGCAATTCGAATGCTCATTAAACACCAGGTTGGGGACTGAGAGAAGCTGAATCTCTGAGAGACACAAAGACTCCTCCAGTGGAGGAAAATAGAGAGGTAAGAGAGACGATAATCAGAGCAGGTGTGTCAGGTGCAAAACGCAGAGAGTGACAGGATGCACGTCGTGGGGGCGGGGGTCCATGGGGCAACAGGAAAAGATGGAGAAACAGCTCAGCTGGTGGAGATGCTCGCTGTCCAGCCTGACCAGACCAAAGCTACAGTGAAGCCACCTCAAACAACGGGACTAGAACTGACAGATTAATGTTACAGCCAACAACCAATTTGTAATTAATTCCTGCTTGTTCCACACTGAGAACCTTTCACAGTAGCGGACGTTTTCACAGTGCCTCCCACATTCAGCCACAGGACTCCACATGGGCCACCACAGGTGAGTTGAAAGCTCTGCTCTGGGACGAACAAGTCCAGCTGAGGGGTAAGTCCATCCTCGACAAACGTAAACTTCCCTTTTGCGTTCCTTTCTCTGGAGCTTCAAAACACCAGTCTAAGGAGAGGTGGACACTCACCTCAGAGTGTGGGCTGCTGGCTGCTGAGCCTCACTGGTCCTCTGCTGAGGGATAGCCTCTGCCTCCTTCCCTCCTTTCTCCTGGCACCAGGTCCCTTACACACGCCCTCCACCCACCAGGCTTCACCTTTTACTACCAAATCACCCCCATCCCACTTCCTCTGCATTTTTCCACAACTGCGTCGCTTGATCTGACACAAGAGCATGCTTGGGGCTGGCGTGCACTGGTGGTTAGCAACAGGTGGGTTTCCAAGCCACACACACTATTAATTTCACGTTCAAATGCACACTGCTTATTCCTGGGTGAGCAAGGGAGGAAAACCCTCCCCAGTACCAAACACTGAAGCCAGTACTTAAATAACTAAAACAAAGAGGGAATGTCTTTTTAATAAAAAAAATAAAGGGGGGGGGGTGCCAGGGTAACATGTTCACACTTGGTGCTGAACTTCTCATGAGAATTTTTACAATCAAATGATCAAGCTGCTATGGGACCTATACCTTTAAGTGTCCATCGGGGAACTGTTAGTTACTAGGTATTAAAGCCAACTGGGGGTGGAGCTCAGCGGGTAGAGCGCTTCCTGGCATGTAAAAAGCTCTGGGTTCAATTCCCACCATGGCACAAACCGGGAATACTTGTACACACCTGTCATCCTAGCACTTGAGATGTCGAGGCAGGAAGATCAGAAGTTCAAGGTCATTCTTGGATTCATAGGGAGTTCAAGGCCAGTCCGGACTATGTGAGACCCTTTCTCAAAATTAAAAAAACAAACTACTGGAGGGTGACAGTGGGTAGGCTAGACTCGGATGTAGTTAAAAGCTGGGGCTTTGGCTTCACTGTGGGGTTCTAAACATTATTATTATTATTACACTCATTTATTCATGTGTGCATATATGTGTGGAGGTGTGCACACACACACACTTGTGTACCAGAGGTCATGTGGAGGTCAGAGGACAACCTTTGGGAGTCAGCTCTCTTCTTGCACTTTGTGGGTCCTGTGGCTGGGACTCAGGTCATCACGCTAGGTGCCAAGTGCCTTTACACGCAAAGCCATCTCCCCAGCCCACACTGTGGATTTAGAAAAGGCATGAGCAGATAATTTTATGAAGACAGTATCAGAACAAGATGGGAAATAATAAATGAAACAGGGCTCAAGTCATTTCCCCTCTGCACCCACTTGTCCATCAAGTGATTAGGTAGTGCCCAAACCCCAAAATAGAAGAGCAAGAGAAATCTGCCCCTTGGCACCTGTGTGCCTCACTGCAGTACTGGCTGGTCTTGAATCACTGACCACTGACCACTGACCACAGCTTCCAGTCACGCACACCAGCCTCTCTGTATCCTTGGGTCACTGAAACAAAACAAGGCTTGCAAATTAGATTCTGTGGGCTTTACCTCAGAGTCCTACCTTTCCTCCCCTGAGTTTCATTCACTTCAAAAACAGGTAGGGAGGCTCCTGTCTGTATTCCCAGGACTCACGAGGTAAGAGGATTATCGTGAGTTTGAGGTCAGCCTGAGCTACATAGTGAGTTCTCCCCCCACCCCCCAGACAGGGTTTCTCTCTGTAGTTTTGGTGCCTGTCCTGGATCTCACTCTGCAGGCCAGGCTGGACTCGAACTCACAGAGATCCGCCTGGCTCTGCCTCCCGAGTGCTGGGATTAAAGGCGTGCGCCACCACTGCCCGGCGCCACCACTGCCCGGCCATAGTGAATTCTTGGACAGCTGGGACTGTGGTATGAGAAAGAATGTTGGTTATCACCACAACTGTCGACCTTTAAACAGTGCTGACATTGCGGAACCCCCAGGGGGTAGGGACTCTGCTGGTAAGGTGCTTAGGGCCCCCCAGGTTAGCTCTGGGAACTAAATAGCAGCTGAGAGCATTCTTGTTTGTGTTCAGCACTGGGCACTGAACCCAAAGGTCTGTACCTACTAGGCAAGGACTATACCAACTGAGCTGGGGCTTCAGCCCTCTGGCTTGGTTTTTAAATTTGTCTTGTAGCTTTCACGTGTTCACAGGTTGACCAACCGAAGCCCAAGAGTATCGCCTAAGCCTTCCATACCACCACTAAACAAAATTAGAGGAAAAAATACTAAAACAAAATAGGAATGAAAGCAGCCACTGGAAGGTGCTAGACTGTGCGTCACAGTGCCCAGCCGCAGATACTCAGGTGGGAACAGACCCAGTGCTCAGGGCAAGCCTGGTACACAGTCCGAGGACAGAGACCATGTCAGGTAGACACACAACAGAGCTGGGAGACAGAATGGTTTTAGGTTTTAGTATAAAACTTAGGCTTTTCTTTAAAATAGCCTGCCCAGGTGCATTGGCGATACAACACAGTAAGTAGTTAACACACACATGTGGAAGCTGTGGCCCAGTGAAGGGAAGGTGGGAGATAGAGTCCCCGCTGGGGACTAAAACGAATGAGTCAAGGTCACCGGGAGGCAGACTCACCCCAAATCAGGACACCTCAGGAACAGACACCAGTGAACACGGAAGGCCACGTGGAAAGGAGGGGCTGTGGCCAGAACACACAGTCGGGACGGCCACTCCATCATTCCACATCACTGAACTCCACCCAGGCTTCACTGAGCTACACTGCCGGTGTCTCTGCTGCTATCCCGTCACATCTGGGCCACTGGGCCCAGCGAGACTGTCTCTCCCATTCACAAGATTTTATGTTAACATTATCCAGCCATTGCTTAAACACATACCTCCCCTCCCAACATCAAACAGCTCAAAAGGAGACTGGGACGAGACAGTGCAGGTGAGCCTGCACTTAGCATTGTCATGGTTATTACCACAGGCCACACCACGCACAGCCCCTGTATACCAACTCAACCGAAGCTAATCCATATTCAAATCACATGCTTAATTTCTCCACTGATTGCTCTTTCTATCTGACCAAGCAGCTGTGCCTCCCTGGTCACAGGCAGCGTTACAACCCTCCCTGGCAAGTGGCCTCTTAGGGAGCCATAGACTGTTTCACTGAGCTTGGTGGGAGTCTTAATGTGTTCCAATAGTCAGTAGGATATGAGAAACTGAGGCAGAGGCCGAGAAAGTGTCAGGGGCAGAATTCCACTTGCGCCACCTCCTTCCATGACTAAACCCACTGCATTTCTACCCAGGAAGGTGTATGAGCGGCTCAACAGAATTAAAGCTCCCATGGTCCTCAGATAAGAAAAGTGGAGGGAGGGAGGGGGGAAGGGAGGGAGGATCCTGCTCACAGGAATTTGCATAACTCTTGCAGGGGTGGGGTGGGGTGGGGTGTTTAAGGCTTCCCTAAAACCAGCTCAGCCTCACTTCCTATCTTCCCATAGGCCTCAGAAGAGAACGAACCCATTGGAAACAACCAAAGCGTCTACCTCAACAATCTGAGAAAGCAGCATGATTTTTAAAGAGAAAAAGAAATGTTAAGAAAGGTCATCATCTGTGCTCTGAGTACGCAGGAGCTTTGTTCTGCTGGCTCCCCCACTTCCTGTTGCTTCCTCGCCCCATAACTTTGTATTTTTGAAGGCTGTGTGTTCACCCAGGTTTCGCTGTAGGTTTCAGTGGAAGGTAGTCGGAGGGAGTGGGTTGGAGCTGGATACTGTTCTGAGACACTGGGCTGTACAAAAGACCGAAATCACTATGGCCCAACCGCCAGGAAAGTACACCCAAAATTTCAGAGCCTCCCATCAACAGCGGGGGGTTCTAGGAAAACACTTGTGGGTAAGGCTGATTTTGTGGGGAGCATGCTGTGTGGAGGCAATGCCACTTAGCCACTAACTAATACCAGGAGGTTTGGGACTGGCAGCCTCATTCTGCATCCCTAGGCGGGATGTTCCTGAACCCTCCCGGCTCTCCAGGGAGCCTCTGCCGCTTGAGCCCATAAAAGGCTCCATGAGTGCACCCCCACCTAATCTCCATCTTAAAATAAAGGGCGGGGCAAAGAGGGGCAATCAGAGCGGATATCATCTGACTGCCCTCCCTCCGCAGGGGAGGCCACTGAGATAGAGCAGTCACAGAGCTGGTCATAGCCAGTCAGTACTGGGCCCCTGCTCTCTTGTCTGGCAGGGTGGGGCTTCTTAAGATCTTATCAAATTGACAAGAAGCAGATGCTTAATAATATCAGCCTAGGAGGGCTGGGGGACGACTCAGGGCAGAGTGTTTGTACACGTGCATACACAGGGACCTGAGTTCAGTCCTCAGCACCCACACAAAAGCCAGGTACAGTGGCACACCTGCAGTCCTGCACTGGGAAGGCAGAGACAGGAGGGTCCCTGGGGCTCGCTGGGCAGCTAGTCTAGCCAGACTAGAGAGCTCCAGGTCCAGGGATACCTTGTCTCCAGAATATAAATTGGAGATGCAATTGAGGAAGATACCAGATGTCAACTTCTGGCCTCCACAAGCATGTACACAGAAATGCACACACACACACACAAATACTGACTGAGCCACACTGGACATTGCCCAGTTCATAGAGCACATATCTATTTGCCAGGCACCAGAAGGTTCCATCTTCTAGATGTATGTTTTGGTGGGTAGAGTCACCTGCCTGGCAATCCACTCTGGTTCCTGACTACTTAGGTGTCCTTTCCACATGTCCAACTCTGCATGTGACTGACACCTGCCACTATTCCCTTCCATGAGAAGCAAACCTGAGAGGTAGGATACACAAGGTGCAGGCCCGAGAGGGAACATTGAGCCCCACCCTTCTTCTGTGAGCCCTGAGCCTTCCTGCACCCATGTGCACCACCAGAACATCATCTCCAAGAATGTGCTGGCCCTGCAAGTCTAAGCCTGGTCCTCCTCCTCCACCCTGACCACCACAGAGCCCCCTCTCCATGCCTTCTGCTGCTGCAGCTGCCTAGCATATCTTCCAGGCTTGGAGTATCTATTAGCCGTTTATCATCCTGCTCACTGGAAGGGCTGCTCCATGAGGGCGAGGATGTGCCACAGCCAGAGCAGCAACAGCACAAGGTAAGGTTTGGCATCTACTGAACAAACGAAGGAAGGAAGGAATCAATGAATGGATCAGTGAACAAGTAAACAAATGAATCAATGAATGAACAAGGGAACAATCAATTCTGATGTCCCTTAAGATAAAGTCACTAAATTAGATCTCTCTCTCATATATTCTTTATTTATTTAAAAAGGGGGGGCATCCAGGCGTGGTGGCACACACCTTTAATCCCAGCACTCAGGAGGCAGAGGAAGGCAGGTATCTATGAGATGGAGGCCAGCCTGGTCTACAGAGTGAGTTCTGGAACAGTCAGGACTGTTACAGAGAGAAACCCTGTTTCAAAAAACAAAACAAAAGGGTGGGGGCTTGCTGATAATGCATCTTTATACAACCAGAATAAACAAGGAAATAACTGGAAAGCATTTAGGAGGCTGGTGAGCTGACTCGGTGGTCGAAGGCGCTTCCCGCCAAGGTTGACAACCTGAGTTCAATCCCCATAATCCTCCTGGTGGAAGGAGAGAACCAACTCCCTTAAATTATCCTCTGACCTCCACAGGCCTGCTGGGTCACTCAGGTACTCACACAGATATACACCACACATAAGCACACTCCTATTCTCTCTCTCTCTCTCTCTCTCTCTCTCTCTCTCTTCTCTCTCTCTCTCTCTCTCTCACACACACACACACACACACATACACACGTGCACACACACACGCACACACACACACTGAATAAAAGGTTTGTTTTATTGTTTGTTTGTTTTTAAGTACTCAGAATGTATCTAGGGCCAAGCAGTAAATAACTGCTGGCTTACAATCATTATTAAAGTCACTGACAGAAACATAGGGACAGAAGATTCCTCGATTATACCCTAGGCAGTCTCACACTAATCAGCAGAATTCAGTGTGTGTGAGAGCTTCTGTCGGGGGATATGGTAGCGGCCTGGGCAGCAGCTGAGCTGTCTTGGTGCGGTTTTCATGTGAAATCTTGAGCACATTCATGTAAGTGTTGTTCTGTGGGCCTCCAATATGGCCACCACACAAGCAATTAATTCTCCAAAGACCTAGTCCCTGCCCTGAGAGATTACTGTCCAGCTGGGGAATGAGGTATTAATAGAGGGAAACAGAACTATAAATTCAAACTCAAAAGGAGGAAGGTCAGGGCTGGAGCCATGACTGCAGGTAAAGTGTCTGCCACACGAGTGTGAAGGAGGCCCAGCTCAGGAGCACACCTCTGTAGTGTCAGGATTCCTACAGTGAGATACAAGGAACCCTGATATCTGCAAAGGTAAACACCCAAAATACCTCACCTCAAGGAAGGTGTGAGGTCTGAGACCCTAGACTGGCCCTTGACCTCCACACTATGCCCTGGTGAGCGATTTCTGGGTGCCAATGAGAGGGCCACCAGACGTAGTCTAGGGAAGACAGGCACACTGTTGATTTCCCAGTGTGAGCCAGCTCCCCAACACCACCAGCATTAAGTTGGAAACCAACTGTTCCCCAAAGTGGTCAAAGGCCTGAGCCCGTGTGCTATCAGCTGGCACCTCTACTTCTGGTTACAATGTGTGAGGCCACAGCTGTGCTTCATCTTGTGGCCATTAGTGGTTATGGCACTAGGGGAACTGGCTGTCAGCAAAGTGAAATGTGTTTATTGTCATTCTTCAAGATCGGGACTCCAACTACACTCTTCAGAGGGCCACCATGACCTTTCCTGATGTGAGGGACAGTGAACAGAAAGGAAGCAGAAGGGGCTAACCCCAAATAACAGCTTACTTCTGAGCATGAAGGTCTCGGGACACAAAGGTCTGGGGCACAGGTAGGGTATGGTAAACTCTGAAACTTATGAACCATTTAGTTCAGGACTCTCCTTTAAATTTTTTTTAAAAAATATGTCTTTTGCCTACATATATGTCTGTACATCATGTGAGTATCTGCTGCCCGTGGAGGTCAAAGAGGACTGGGGATCCCCTGGAACTGGCGAGTTGCCGTGTGGGTGCTGGGACTCAAACCCAGGTCCTCTGGAAGATGAGCCAGTGTTCCTGACCAGCTCCACAGCAGCACTCACTGAAGGAGGTAACAGAAAAGGAAAGCTGCTGAGCCGCCTGACCAGGAGAGCTGCTTACACAGGCAAGGCACACCAAACCACTGGAGGATGTCTTGACTCAAAACAGAGCCACTCACGGCACAGAATTCCAGAAGCATGTTACATAACAAGATACATGGTCTGGCTTGCTTCTATAAAAAAAAAAAAAAAAAAAAAAAACCCAGCAAGCAGGCAAGCACACCGATACACATGTGCACAGAAAAATCATGGGGGGCAAAAGTTCAAGAGCTTAGAATGTCGGGGTCTGGAGGGGAGGAGTAAAGGAAGTCTCCATTTCCTTCTCTGTGTCTTTGACATGCCCCAACTTTTCTACAACATTTTTATTGCTATAAAACAGTAAATAGGTTTGTTTTGTTTCATTTTGTTTTGTCGTGCTGAGGATCAAACCCAAGGCTTTGCACAAGTTAGTTATAGCCTTAAACCAGATATTCATTATTTACGGATTTATTTGCACAGAACTCATGTGGAGGTCAGGGGACAGCTTGCATGAGTCAGTTTTTCCCTGTGCACTCTAGGGACTGAACTCAGGTGATCAGGTTTGGTGACAAGCACCTTTACCCATCAAGCTATCTCACTGGGTCTCACTGTGCAGCCCTGGCTGGCCTGGAACTCAGGCTGTAGACCAGGCTGGCCTTGAACTCTCAGAGATCTTCCTGCCTCTGCCTCCCTAGGGCTAGGATTAATGTGGGTATTTAACGGCTGAGAAGACTAAGTAGAAGAAAGACTCAATGAGGCAAAACCTTGGAAAGACAACCCCGGTGTGTGTGTGTGTGTGTGTGTGTGTGTGTGTGTGTGTGTGTGTATGTGTGTGTGTGTGTGTGTGCAATCTAGAAGCTCAGATGTCTACAACCTCCCATGTCCCCAAAGATGGTAAGTCAAGTGTGTCCCCTGAGCCACACAATTCCTCTGTACATATGCGTAAGGATACGCATGCGCAGCACACACACCGATGCATGCCTCCATGCCATCCCCTTCCCCTCCTTCAGCAGGCTATCCATTTCAGCCTCATCTCCCACTCTGCCCCAGCCTGTGGGGGACAGAGCAAGTGAGGTCAGCCAACAAGGCCTGGATACCCCTCCACATTTACACAGCTTGCCAGGGACTTCACAAACAGCACCTCACACAACCAGCTAACACCATTTTACAGGGAGGAAACTGAAGTTCAGGGTCACCCAGCAACCCGGGGCCTGGAGTTGAGAATGCAGCCCCACTGTCTGCAGGTGCTTAGTAGGCTTGTCCAGAAACTGGACTTGCCCCTCCCCAACTGCAGCCACGACATGAGTAATAATGCAGAATAATAAGTTCCCGTCAGCCTTTCACTCAGATTTAGGCTGAAAGTGAAATGCACCGCCAGTCCCAATTTGAGAATATATAAATATGAATATTTAATCACTAAAAAAAAAAGTAAGAAAAGAAAAGGGGGAAGGGAGACCAACCCTGAGCTCAGCCCTCATTCAGTGAAGCAGACATAAAAAGGGAACCTTCCCCCAACACACGGTGCTTTAATGAAAGCACCAAGCTTTCTGCACTCCCACCCACCTCAGCCCACTTTGTTTAAATTTAGGCAACCACCATGCACACTGTACCCAACCGCATTCTCTCAGATGAAGTCATGAAGTCCTCAGCTGGTGCGCCCACACCTGTGTGAAGGAAACCGGGACAGGCCGGGCACACGGGGCCAGCCTCCTGGGGCTAAAGGGAAGACTTTTTTGTGGGGGTGGGCACAGTCAGCTCTGTGACCTGGTAACTTTCCCCCTCCTGGTCTCCACCACCCCTCTATCACAGGGATGGACAAGTTCTTCAAAACGCACAGTTCCAGGGCACCTAGGCCTCCAGCAGCCTGACTGGATGGCACCCTCACTCAGTGATACCAAGAGCTGGGCAGCTGCGGCTGCACGAGACGGCAAGACCGCGGGCTGTCTGCCCTCAGCTCTGGTTCTGCAGCTCTGCGGTCGGTGTCTGGCTGACAGCCCGAGGGAGACAGGCAGATCCTGCACCTCACAGAAGGTTCGCAGCTAGGTCCTGCCCAAGCGGCCTTGAGTCCTCGGTCCCTCCCTTCTGAGCAATGACACCTGAGGTTGCCTTCTCCACACACGTAAGCACACACAAACACACGAGCACACGCACGTTCATGCGTGTATTGATTGGTTTCTGTCATTTTCCACCCTTGGAGATATAGGCTTAACAATTTAGCAGTCTTTCACTTTTGTATCTTTAGACCAAACTCTGGGGTCAGGCTGGACTCAAATTCACAATCCTCCTGTCTCTGCCTCCTTGCACCTCTTTGAGTTGTTTATTTGTTTTTTTTATTTTGTTTGAGACAGTCTGGTGTAGCCAAGGCTGGCCTTGAACTCCTGATCTCCCTGCTTCTACCTCTAAAGTGCTGTAATTACAGCTACGTACCCAACACACTCAGCTCCCACACCTGATGTTTTAAGTGTGACCCCATCAGAGAGAAGGGGCACTAACAATCTCCCCAGTCACCTGGACAAAGCTGAGGCATGGCATATGTTGAGAGCAAGCTGGACTTCCCAGCCCCCCAGGTGGAGTCCCCTTCCTGTCAGGCAGGAGAGAGTCAGTGCCCAACCTCTCAAGCAGAGGCACAGAACACCCCAGTGGAAGAGAATAAAATGAATCTGCAAAACTCACAGAGAACCCTAGCTTCAAAAGGGAGGGCCAGGAAGCTGCTTGATGCTCCCTGAGACCCCAGGCTTGACTGTGCTGTCCAGCCAGTGTGCGGGTCCAACCTCAGAAGCCAATGGGCCTTGTCACCTTCCCACTTTCCAAGCAGATAGCTGCTTGAACTGTGCTCTAAGGACTCCATGAGAATCCAACAGAAAGCCACAAAGAGCCAGAGAAAGCAAGGTTTTAGGGACAGAAGAGAGCAACCAGGTGCTGGATGCTAGACCACCCAGACTTCCCTCATGCTGGCTCTAACTGGATAACTAGAACCTGAGAACACACACACAGAACACACACACGCTCACCCACACACTCACACTCCATACACATGGCCATCAAAGCCCCAAATGCTGACCCTCCAAAGGCAGAATGTTCAAAGCAAATAAAAATTAGATACAAGCTGGGCATTAGTCTTTAAGCCCAGCACTCAGGAGGCAGAGGTAGGCGGATCTCTGTGAGTTCAAGGCCAGTCTGGTCTACAGAGTGAGCTCCAAGACAGGTAGGGCTGCTACACAGAGAACCCCTGTCTTGAAAAACAAAACAAAAAGAGATACAAACACTACCCTAAATTACCCAGGCTACAACCCCAACAGGAAAACATTGACAGAAAATACTAAATGCACTACTTATTAATGTGTATTCTCACGTGTTTGCATGTGTATGCTGTGTGTGGCTCTAAGGGCAGCCTCAGATGTCGCTCCTCAGGAGCTATCCACCTTGATTTCTGAGATGTGAGCTCTCACTGGGTGGCTAGGCTAAGCTGGCTGACCACCCCAGGGTCCTTCCGTCTCCACTTCCTTGGTGCTTGTATTAAAGCATACACCACCATGCCCCGCTTTTTAGATGGGTGCTGGGTCTCAAACTGAAGGCCTCATGCTTGAACAGCAAACACTTGACCAACAGAGCCATCTCTCCAGCCCCAGGAAAGAATAAATACTTCTGACGGAAGGCCGAAGGATGGCTGCCGTATACAGTAACGGAAATAATGAACACTGGGTCCTGCCCCTTAATAGCGATGTGACCTCAGCCCCTCCGCGTCTCCTCATTTGCAAGTGAGTGTCATCAGAGAGTATATAATTTGAAATCCACTCATTACTCTGCATAATGAAACCCACAAATTGATTTCCTCAGAAGCCATGGATGACAGGAGGAGAATTTTAAGTCCTGCAAGAACTGGAAAGACCCAGATCTTGGAAGAAGATTCTCGCAACAGAAGAGGCACAAGTGTATGTGTCCTTGTTCTTCTGGGGGGGAGCTGTGGCTGGAGTGTGGCCCTGGAGCCCCTCAGGCCACCTTGCAGACAGTAAGAGCTATTGAAAAGCTCCAGGCACTGGCTTTATGTTTGTGTATGTATGTGGTTTTTTTGGGGGGGGGGGTGTTTTTTGTTTTTGTTTTTGTTTTTGTTTGTGTGTGTGTGTGCTAGAATCACAGACCCCAATCTAGTGAACAGATAAAAGACTCGATGCTCTTGGAGTCTAAGATTAACCAAACTGCAGGAGAAGCCACACACTAAATTTACACCGCAATGAAGAAGGAGGGGAGAAGAAGGAGGTGGAAGACATCTTTGGGGGAGAATGACGACAAGAAATTAGATACATAACAGGCCTAGGACCTCACGGGAATGAGGCTTCACTGCAGTGACAAAGCTGATAGCCTGGGACAGGGTTCCATAGGACGGTCCTTGTCAGAGTCACTGTGCAGTTGGACTATAGATAGATATATAGATAGAGATATAATTACTGTGCCATAATTATCAAAATCTCTGGAGATTTCAAACACACACACACTGCCGCTTTACCCACCTGATTCAGCCCTCAGGCCCAAAGCTCTGGAGGTGCAGGATACAGCCTGGGATGAGGAAGCATCACTTCCCACAGGACACCACCCTCCTATCTCTCACTCCTTAGACTTCATGGACTGGCTTCCCTCCTTCCTTCTTTCCTTCCTTCCTCGATGCTGGGAATCACACCTATGGCAGGTACAAGCTAGGAAAGCTCTCTATCCCCAAGCTAGACCTCCAGGCCAACAGCAATCCCTTGTCCAATAGAAAACTCCACTGCACTCAAGAAATAGCAACCCAAGCAGTTTCCCCAGCTCAACAGCTTAGTATCCGCTAGAAAGGCATTAACCACCATTCAAGCAAAGCCTGTCACTTACCAGTTTGTGCAGGCCATGGGTCAGAAGATACCTGTTTCTCTGATAACTCAGACAACAAGCAGCATGCCAATATTGGCACCTGGAAGGTCCTCCAGAAAGAGTAACAAAAATGGTAACATCCCTTCACTCACTGAAGAAAGTTGGAGCCACCTACAACAGCACAGGACATCACCAGCAAGCCCTCTAGTCGGAAGCCAACTGGACTCTGCAGCGGGGAATCTATTATTTAAGCGAACACTTCACATTCCCAACTCCCCAGGAGGAAGGATGTTCACAGCAGGAAGAACAAGAACCCTCGGGTCCTGAATCAAATCCTAGCCCAGCACTGGCTAGCTGCCTGCCTCCAGTTAGGCCAAGCTAAATGGATAAATAAATGTGCACAGCACTCCCCAAGTTCCAGCCCCTCCGAATCCCACCCTTCTGCTCCAGCTCTAACCCTCACAAGAAGCAGGTCTAAGCACTCTGCAAAACTGATGGAATGCCACTCAAATCCAGGTCAGAATCACCTGTTTGTACAGTGAACTGCAGACTGAGCACCCCTTATCTCAGAGATACGGTTAGGACAAGAGACATTTGGGTTCTCCAAGCTCTTCAGATGCTGGAACTTCACAGACTTAACCAATGTCATATCCCCAACTCCTAAAGAATCCTAATATCCATAATGTTCTGACCTCCAAGCCTTCATCATGACTGAGAAGGTTTTGGGTTTTTTGTTAAAGACACCCACCTAGGACTAAGGAATCAGGAGTATGGCCATAATGTGCTCCTGGTCCCCATCTCCCCAATGCCAATTCACAGCTTTCCCAGCACTAAATTCTATTTCATCTCCAAACCTCAGCCCCTAGACACAGCCACTAAGCAAGCAAAAGACTCACAGGATAAAAATCAAAGCACCCGCTGACGACAGAATCCTGAAGATTCATTCCTCAGCTATCTGTCAGAACTGATCAATTCAGTGAGTTCACAAGATACAAAGTCCACATGTGGAAATCAGTAGTTTCTACAGACCCACAAGACTGCATGAAAAAAAAAAGAAACCAGAAAACAATCCCATTTTTAGTGGTATTTAAAACATTCTTGGGAATAAATGTAACCACACACATGAAAGATTTATATACTGCAAACTATAAAACATAGAAGAAAAAATTGAAAATATAAACAGATAGAAAGATATCCCATGGATTAGAAGAATTACTATTGGGGCCAGTGAGATGTCTCAGGGGGTAAAGGTGCCAAGCCTGACAACTTGAGTTTGATCCCCAGGACCCACATAGCAGGAGGGACCTGACTCCAACATGTCCTCTAATCTCCACATGTGACCCTCGTCCCCACAAAATAAATAGTAATATGTGATAACATTTTTATAAGAATTAATATTTTCAGCCGGGCGGTGGTAGCACACGCCTTTAATCCCAGCACTCGGGAGGCAGAGCCGGGCGGATCTCTGCTCTCTGTGAGTTCGAGTCCAGCCTGGTCTACAGAGTGAGTTCCAGGAAAGGCACAAAGCTATACAGAGAAACCCTGTCTTGAAAAATCCAAAACCAAAAAAAAAAAAAAAAAAAAGAATTAATATTGTTAAAATCTCTGTACAGTGGGCTGGGGAGACAGTTCAGTGGTTAGGAGCACTGGCTGCTCTTCCAGAGGACCCAGTCTATTCCCAGCACCCACATGGCAGCCCACACTTATTTGTAACTCCAGTTCCAGGGGACCCGATACCCTCACACAGACATACATGCAGACAAAACACCAATGTATATAAATAAATAAATCATTTTTTAAAAGAAGTCTGTCTCTGGTTTCTCTTCAGATTGTATAAATCTTTCGCCTTTTAAAAAGAAGTCTGTGCTGAGCCAGACATGATAAGCACACCTTTAGTAGCAGAGCTCAGAAAGCTGAAGGTGCTCCTGAGTCTAAGAATTTGAGACCAGCCTGGATGACAAAATAAAACCATCTTAAAAATAAAAACAAAAACAAAAACAAAAAAAAAAACCCATACCATTTATTGTGAGCAATGCAATCTCTATAAAAATTCCAATGTCATTCTCCATAGAAATTCTAAAATTCACATGGAACCACAAAGATATCACATAGCCAACATGATCAATGAATTTCAAACTATATTATAAAGCCATAGTAATCCAAACAGCATGGCACCAGCATCAAAATGGGCACATTGCCTAATGGCAACAGGAGGACCAGAAACAAAGCCAGCATCCACAGTCAGCTGATTTTCCACAAAGATGCCAAGGACACACAACAGGGAAAAAAATAATGTCACATAAAGAAAGATAAAATGATCCTTTCACTTAACAAATGAATGAAGACCTTGGAGAAAGAGGAGAGGAGGAAGGGGAAGAAGAGAAAAGAGGAGGAGGAAGAGAAAGGAGGAAGAGAGGCAGGCGGAAGGAGGAAGTGGAGGAGGAGGAAGGAGGAAGAGGGCCTCAGGGAGAACAGGAAGTGGAAGAAGTGTGAGTGGTGGCCCCACTCCCTGCAGTGTGGCCGTCAGTTCGTCCCACCCCAGTCCCGTGAGCCTCAGCCCCCCCCCCCCCCCCCCCCCCCCCCCCCCCCCCGGCAGACTCTCCACCCCGCCTAGGAGGAAAGGCTCCTCACAGAGAAGTGCTGTGTTTTCCAAAGCCTGGGACTTTCGGGTGGTTCTGTTGTTTATGGGAGGTTGTCTTTTTTCTTTCTTTTTTCCAATTCAGAGGAAGAAAAATGAAATGGAATGTGTAGAATTTTAAAAATAAAACAAGAATGAAGAGGAGGTGGATCCCTCTCAAGGGTTTCTCATTAAGACAACAGATTTTAGTAACCAGGGTTCACTGAGGTATCCATCCCCAGACAAAGAGAAAGCACAGGGCCTGCTACAGCTAACAAGGCCTGACCTCTCCTCACTACCAAGACATGGCTGGGGGAGTGGGTTTGCTCAGGGGCCTGATCCCCCGGGCTAAGGCGAGACGAGACGGGTGTCAGCCCATAACCAGGAAGGAACCACACCTTCTGAACGGCCATGGCATCAAGGTTCTTAGCTAACACACAGGGACACAGTGGTAGACTCTAAGAGCCTGGGGCAGGAGAATCGCCACAAGTTCCAGACCAGCTAGGACTATATAGTAAGACACTGTCTCAAAAATACACACAAAAATGTGGACATGGTTCAGGGGGTAGAGTGTGCTGAGCAAGTGTGAGGACTGGAGCTCTGATCCCCAGAACCCACATAAAAAGCTGGGTGGGTGTGATGACCCAGCATGCAGGAGGCAGACAGGGAATACCCAGAGCAATCTGGCTAGCCACACTAGCTGACACTGGGAGCTCAGGGTTCAGCAAGAGACCCACACACCCACAGTGTATCCAGTGGAGAGTGATGGAGAAAGTCACCTGACACTCACTGTGAGCCTCCATACACTTGTGCAGGCGCACACACACACACACCCCTACACACACACCCCTACACACACACACACCCCTACACACACACACACACACACACACACACACACACACATACACATACATAAACAAAATATGCAACTGCACACATAAACACAGGGACCCTCAGTTTTTGAGAGGTTTTCTCTTCTATGGGAATTGAACCTAGGGCCTCTACAGCTAGTCACTGTATTCATTTGACTAGTTTGTGCTTCTCTAGCTGTGCCCACAGGGCCTCGCCTCAAAAATAAAACAAAATGGAGCCCACCCCACCTCCTGACCCCTGCCCTCCTCTATCTCCTGACCCCTGCCCTCCTCTATCTCCTGACCCCTGCCCTCCTCCAGAACCCACCCCACCTCCTGACCCCTGCCCTCCTCCAGAACCCACCCCACCTCCTGACCCCTGCCCTCCTCCGGAACCCACCTCATCTCCTGACCCCTGCCCTCCTCCAGAACCCAACCCACCTCCTGACCCCTGCCCTCCTCCAGAACCCACCTCATCTCCTGACCCCTGCCCTCCTCTGGAACCCACCTCATCTCCTGCCCCCTGCCCTCCTCCGGAACCCACCCCACCTCCTGACCCCTGCCCTCCTCTATCTCCTGACCCCTGCCCTCCTCCAGAACCCACCCCACCTCCTGACCCCTGCCCTCCTCCAGAACCCACCCCACCTCCTGACCCCTGCCCTCCTCCAGAACCCACCCCACCTCCTGACCCCTGCCCTCCTCCGGAACCCACCTCATCTCCTGCCCCCTGCCCTCCTCCGGAACCCACCCCACCTCCTGACCCCTGCCCTCCTCTGGAACCCACCCCACCTCCTGACCCCTGCCCTCCTCCGGAACCCACCTCATCTCCTGACCCCTGCCCTCCTCCTGGGCCTCTCTTAGGACTGATCAGCTGTTTTGACCTTGTGCTTTTTCTGCTGTGTCCCATGGACCACAGTGAATTCCTGCAGGGTGGTTCCCCTCACCCCACCCCACCCCCTACCCACCCCTGTCACTCTGGTCACCTGGGCAGAGAGATGACTAGTTTTCCTGAGGTCCCACCTAGGACCCAGGTCTCTTAGATTGTTGCTTGAGTCTTTGGAGCAAGAGGCCGTCACCATTTGGGCTTCTGAAACTTGGCACCCTTTGAGACATAGCCAGTATTTATGGGGGCAGCAGTGTTAGACGATTTGAAATCCAGGCTTAGGAGACGCTCACGACAGTGGTTGCCTCATCTGGATGTTGTGTCCTAAAGGCCCAGGAGATCAAGGGATGGCCTTTGCTCCTGCCTCCTCCGTATTGTTGGGGCCTTCTGAAGTCCGTGTCTTCTCCCATCCCAGACGATTTTGTAAGAACACAGCCTCCCCTTCTTGAATTCGCAGGTGTGGCCTGTCCTGCCTGCACTAGGGGTGGTAATTACCACCAACATCCAGGAGAACAGAACGGGCACCCTCACACCCTTTACTGCACCAAAGGGCTCCTCCTGCCATCCATGACCTCAAAACCCCAAATCCAGAGCACTTCCTCCATGTACAGTGGCTACTTTTTCAGACCAACTACACACCAAGGACCTCAAAAGGTCTCATCAAAGCCTTAAAATGATCCTGCTGAAGAAACCGCCACTGTCCCCAGTTTTCACATGAGGAACCGGCTGAGACGCACCTTCAGAAATGTCTATGTGAGGTTGGGGAGGCAGTACAGTGCCTGCCTGCAAAGGATGGAAGGAAGGAAAGAAGGGAGGGGGGAGGGAGGGGGAGGGGGAAGGAGGGGGGGAAGGAGAGGGGGAGGGGGAGGGGGAAGGAGAAGGGGGGAGGAGAGGGGGAGGGGGGAAGGAGAAGGGGAGGGAGGGGGAGGGGGGAAGGAGAAGGGGGGAGAAGGAGAGGGGGAGGGGGAGGGGAAAGGAGAGGGGGAGGGGGGGGGGGAGGGGGAAGGAGAAGTGGGGAGGAGAGGGGGGGAAGGAGAAGGGAAGGGAGGGGGAGGGGGAAGGGGAGGGGGAGGGAGAAAGAGAAGGGAACGGACAGGGGGAGGGGGGAAAGAGAAAGGGGAGGGGGAAGGGGAGGGAGAGGGGGAAGGAGAAGGGAGGGGAAGGAGAGGGGGAGGGGGAGGAGAGGGGGAGGGGGAGGGAGAAGGAGAGGGGGAGGGAGAAGGAGAGGGGGGGAAGGAGAGGGAGGGAGAAGAAGGGGGGAGAAGGAGAAGGGGGGAGGGGGAAGGAGAGGGGGAGGGGAAGGAGAAGGGGGAGAAGAAGGGAAGGGAGGGGGAGGGGGGAGGAGAAGAGGGGAGGGGAAGGAATGGAAGGAAGGGAGAGGAGGGGAGGGGAGGCAAATCTAGGCATGGTAAAATGCACTTGTAATCCCGGCGCTGAGGGTGCAGACAGTGGACCCTGGGACCCACTGGGGCCTGGCCTAACCTACTTGGCAGTTCTAGGCCAATAAGATACCTTGCAAGGAAAAAAAAGACAAAAAACAAAATGGAGGTAGAGTGTGCCTGAAGAATGACACCCTCCAGCATCCACTCTCAGCGCGTGCGAGTGCGCGCGCGCACACACACACACACACACACACACACACACACACACACACACACACTAAATATGTAAGCCAGGTGGTGGTGGCACACGCCTTTAGTCCCAGCACTCAGGAGGCAGAGGTAGGTGGATCTCAGTGGGTTCGAGGCCAGCCTGGTCTACAGAGCAAGTTCCAGGACAGCCCGGATTGTTACATTGAGAAACTCTGTCTTGAAAAATCAAAAACAAACAAAAGGTTAAAAGCAAACGAACATAAACAAGTCACACAGCACGGCACGTGTGTCAGGGGTCAGTTGACTCCTTCCTTCCGCAATGCAGATCATTGCACTCTGTAGCAAACACTTTTACCCATGAGGCGGCGGTCTCTCCGGCAGCCACCTTGTGCTTAGAGACAGGGTCTCTCACCAGGACCAGGGGTTCACCGACCAGGCTACCTGGATGTCCAGTGAGCCCCAAGGATCCCTGCTCTCCGCCCCCCAACCCTGAAGTTACAAGCAGGGGCCACCATGCCCAGCCTTCCACGTGGGTTCTGGGGATTCCACTCAGGTCCTCATGCTTGTACAGCAAACACTTTACCAACTGAGCCTCCAGCCCACCTTTGTTTTCACTTATTTAAACAGTTCACACACAAAAATGAGGCCCAAGAATAAATCTCTCGTCCAGAAGAAGCACAAGCAAGAACATGCACAGTGTCGTCTGACGGGCGGTGTGTGGCTACCTCAGGAAAGATCAAACCAAATTTCCAGCAGGAAGGTGGAAGCTGCAGGCAGACCTTCACCTGTGACCTTCATGTGGAAAGGGGCCACAAGATTTCTGTCTCTTGCTAGACGCCTGAGGCTGGGCTGCAGGTCCGCTGATGGGTGTGTCTGCCGGGCATCTGAAAACTTTACAGTAAATGGTGACTCATCTATAGAAGCCACCGTAGATACCACTGTGTAATAAGGCGAAATTTGTTCCATCCACATGAAAGAGAAGCACCGAGCACAGGGCTGAGCATCTGAGTCAAACTGAGACCCCTGTGTACCACCACACTCAGCAGCAGCCAGCCATGAAGTTATCTAACTCCGGGGACTCTGGCAGAGGGAGGGGGGCTTCTAAGGAAGACTCAAATTCATAAACACACAAACAAACATCGTCAGCTCTCCTCATGCTAAGTCTCTGTCTGCGTAAGTTCCTCAAGTCCTTCTGGTCCCCTGCCTGCCAGCCACTGCACCAAAGGCCAAAGAACAAACAAGATTCTGACCTCCTGGAGATGTGAGTCCCTGAACTGCTGCTCTCAGTGTACTTCCTCATGACCCAGGAAGTTCTTATTTAAAGCTCCATCCTACAAAGAGGGAAACTGAGGCAAAGGGAAATTAGGAAAGTCACCCAAGATCACAGCTAGCACCCACAGCCACTCTCCTGTTACTCTGAACTGGGGGCTGTCCCTACCACTCAGTGCAAAGAGACAGAGGCAGGTGGACTCGAGTATCAAGGAGTCCAGGGCCTAGTGGGAGCATGGACAGACAGTACAGGGGTCCTCTCAGAGAGGGGTGTTCATGAGTGCACATAGTAAATGGTGGCTGGGGTATATATGGGCATCTTCCCGAATGAAGAGCATGGCAATCGGGTGAAGGGGATGCCAGAAACAGTTAGAAATGCCTGGGTAGCCACCCCAAGTTCACGATCATGTGGAATGGAGTATCACAATGTGATCTTATTTAGAAACAGGATCTCGGCAAAGGGACATGGTATATAACTCATCTTGCTCATTCTTTTTTTGTTGTTGTTGTTGTTGTTGTTTGTTTTCCGAGACAGTTTCCCTGTGTAGCTTTGCGCCTTTCCTGGAACTCACTCTGTAGCCCAGGCTGGCCTCGAACTCACAGAGATCTGCCTGCTGAGTGCTGAGACTAAAGACGTGAGCCACCACCGCCCAGCAAGCTCGTTCTTTTTTAATGTTGTTCACGCATAGAAATATGGTGTGCAAGCAGTATGTACGAATGCTTCAAATGTTCATGGACACACATGTGCTGTGCTCAACAGAGGTCGACACCAGGTATCTCTGTCAATCACTCCCCATTTATTCATCAACACAGGGTATCAAACATAAGGACCACCTCAGGAATTTGCAGGTCATCCTGCACAGGGGCCATGCTAATCATTCCAATTTTATCATATGAGCTGCTGAGGGGAGCCCCAGCTGCTGTACTTAAAAACCAGAAACACACACACACACACACACACACACACACACACACACACACACACACACACACGAGGGTACGTAACTTGTGTTTTTACAAGCTGAAGAGTACCAAGGACTACAGGAACTGAAAGAGAGGTGTAGACAGACCTTTTCCTGCCTAGGCCTTGATTTCAAGCATCCAAAGCTGTGAAAGACTCAAGTTGGGTAGCCTTAGGAAGCTGAGAGAAGGTAAATGCCCAAGAGATGTCCAGTTGAGCTGATGAGCTGGGACTCCACCCTGCAGGCTGCCGGCCAGCGCCTGAACAGCAGAAAGGAGTGCGTTCCAGTTTTCAGTGTTTTATAATTAAATCGTCCTTCAAGTCCGCACAGTCCACTCCTGTAACTGTCTTTGCCCGCCCACATCCTTCTTGCTGGCACATCCTCGCTTAGGGCTGCAAGCACTGAACAGAACATCTGTTTGCAGACAGTGGCTGACTTCAGCAGGGGACATTCTTCTGACTAGACACTCCCACCTACCACACCGGCTGCTCAAACTCCACGTGTCCAAAGTAAGCTCAGTTCAACATTGTCACACATCTCACTCCCTCCAGGCTCCCGATCTTTGTTGGTTGTGCACTGAACATCTAGTCACTTCATCAAAGGCTTGGGGGATCACCCCACACTGTCTCCACTCCCCTCCCCCATACACACACACACCATCTTGTATTCTGTACGTGGCCCATTCTAGTTTTTTTTCCACCCAGGGTTACTATTGTGACCCATCCTGGGTTTTCATGCCCTCCTTCCTCCCCCTACACCACCACCTCGTTCAGCCACACTCAGAAACGCAGGTTTCAGAGACTCACATCCAGAGACAACACTCCAGTCTGGGAACCTCTGGGGACTCACAGTATTTGTTCAAGCAAGAGCCCCACCCAACCTCATTTCTCAGTCCTTCCTACTCAAGAAAGACACTTCCTTCCACCACGCAGATCCTGCCTTCTCCCTGTTCCCCAACCTGATCCCACTTCCCTGTCCCAGGTAAGCATCCAAAATCCAAGGCATTAACCACCGTAGGACTGACACTTTCCCATCTGGGAGATTACCGCTCAGAACCTTCGTATCAGTGAGAATGAGGTGCTGGTCATAGTGGCTGGAACTCCAGCTCCAAGGAATCTGACACTCTCTTTGAGGGCACCTCACATGTGGCATTCATACATACACACACACAAGTTTTATATACATACATACATACATATATGTCACAAAAAAATCTTTTTTTTAAAGTAGTGTGGGGGGGTGTGACTGAGTTGGTAGAATGTCTTCCTAGTGTGTGTGAAGCCCTGAAGTGGGTCACCAGCACTATATAAAATAAGTGTGGTGCCATACACCTGTAATCCCAGTGCAAGGAAGATGGAAGGAAAAGGATCAGATGTTCCAGGTCATCCTCATCTATACAGTGGGTTCAAGGCCAGCCTAGGTTACATGAGACTCTGTCTCAAATTGAGACGCTTCAGCCCTGCAGGCAGATAGGAACACTAAGGGTATTTTCAACCATTCCCAGTGAACACCAGCAAACAGAGCCAATCCTTGAGGTGGACTACCTCAGGTGCAGACTCACGTTAAAGGCAGACACTTTACAGCTGTGCTCAGAGCCCCCCGCATCAGCTTCCCAGAACCCTTCCAGGGTCTGTCATTAGCACCGGATCATGGAAGCAAGAGTGAGGCTTTGGGGGCCAGGAATAGTAACTCAGTCTTTCTTCTTGGAAAAGGCAGGAATCAAGGACCACCCAAGCCATGTCTCTGAGGAGGCTTGAATAGAATGGCCCCCATAGGCTCATATATTTGAGTGCTTGGTCCCCAGTTGGTGGAACTGTTTGGGAAGGGTTAGGAGCTATGGTCTTGTGGAGGAGGTGTGTCCCTGGGGTGTGGGTGGGGCTTTGAGCTTTCAAAATCCCACCCCATTCCCAGGCAGTGTCCTCCTCTCCCTTACGCCCGCCTGCAGATCGGATGTAAGCTCTCAGCTACTGGTTCAGTGCCTGCCATGCTTCACTCCCTGACAGCCATGGACTCTAACCCTCAGGAACCAGGAGCCCCTAAATGAAATGTTTCCTTTTATAAGTTGCCTTGGTCACGGTGTTTTTGTCATTGCAATAGAAAAGTAAAAACTAAGACAAATAGGGACAGAGAACATGGTTTACTCAGCCCTGAGACACAAGGCCCCAGGACAGTGTCTCATTGATGTGTGTCCGGGGTGGAGGTAGCTTGGATCCCCTCCTGTTAGCTTCTCACTCATGTCCTCATCTGAAAAAACCTTGGCCATGCCTAAGAAGAGTTGTATCAGGAAGAGATGAAACAATGAACATACAGTGTTCTGACTCTGCCGTGAATGTCTTTTTCTGGGAAATTTATCCAAGGCCCCTCACGGGCCAGGCAAGGGCTCTACCACTGAGCTACCATACCAGCCCAACAGAAGGTCTTGTCCTCCTGGGTCCTGTCTCCAGGTCTGAAATGGATGGGCACAGACTTTGCTTAACCTTCATAGGCTGCAGCCCTCTCAAGGGGACTGGCAGTAGTTCTGCAGGCTGTCTTTTTCAGGGGTCTGTCTACCTCCCCCTCTCTGTTGCCACACAGAAGTAGCTGGAACCCCAGACATTTTTGGCAATGGGGACAAAATTAGAAAGTGAGTGCTTACTGTGCCTGCAGAACTAACTGCCTTAACAAAAGCCCAGCACCCTCTGATCTCTTATGTGGGTATCACTACGACCTCTTCTAAGGTGGAGATGGGCTAAAGAAGAGATATGTGATTCGCCCAAAACCACACGGCAATGCAGTGTGACTCAAATCCAGCTTTGTGTGGATGCCCGGCGCCCAACGTTCCCTTCACTGGAAGGATTTTCCCCACCTTTCTGCTAAAAACCTCAATATGGGTCACCAAGATGGCCCAGTGGGTAAAAAGGCTTGCTGCCAAGCGTGACCACCTGAAGTCCGTCCCTGAGATCCACGTGCTCTGACTGTTATAGAATGCTATTGCATGTGCTTTTTCCATACACATGCAAAATAATAAATAATGTAAAAATAAAATTATTAAATTAAACAAACTGCAATATGTAACAATCACAATTTTACTGCAGAAGACATTACTTAAATGACTTTTAAATTAAAACTTCATTGTAAAGAACTTGAAAAAGCCAGCGTTATGCAGCTGTATCAGCCAGACCCAAAGTCTCTAACTCAATGAACACTCAGTTACAGTTGACATAGCCACAGGCTCTGGGCTTTCCCAGGTTCTCCCGAGTGCATCTACCTAGGAAAGGACCAGACAGGACAAGCCATCTAGAGAAAAGGGTAGGGATCTGCGGGTCGACTGTCAGTCGTCCTAACATGCCCTGATTCCACACACTGAAACTGTTTCCCTTTGATTTTTTTTCCATCAGGGATAAGTTAGCTTCTTCCTCTTGAGGTTGTCTCGGGGGGCTTACTCCCCCAAAAGCAAAAATACCAATCAAGCAGTACAAAGGCTGCCGTGATTCTTGTGGTCATGACGCTCTCCTGAAAAGCGGCCTCCACTCTTCAGCCTAGAAGGAGGAGGTACCCAATTTTCCTTCCTACTGGCCTCAGGGGTAGGTTTCATAAAATTGACCCAAGCCAAGTCACACCTTTATTCCCAGCATTCCAGAGGCTTAAGCAGGCAGATCTCTGTGAGTTCAAGACCAGTCTTGCCTAGATATCAAGTTCCAGGACAGCCAAGGCTCTCTATCAAGACCCCATCTCAACAATAATAATAACAATGACAAGCCAATTACAACTATTGTCCCAAGCCCAGTGAAACACTACCACAGTTTTAATTTAAAAGTCATTTAAGTAATGTCTTCTGCAGTAAAATTGTGATTGTTACATATTGCAGTTTGTTTAATTTAATAATTTTATTTTTACATTATTTATTATTTTGCATGTGTATGGAAAAAGCACATGCAATAGCATTCTATAACAGTCAGAGCACATGGAGTTGGTTGAAGCTCCATCTTTTATGGTTGGCAATTTTACCTTACACTTCTTGCGCACACCTGTTTATTGTCTGGACTTCACACTAAATTCTCTTTCCCTGGGCTGACTGGGTCACCAATACAGTCTATGTACCTGCCTTCACCGCCTGCATCATTCTGTGGGTAATTCTCACAGTGTCCTTACTCATGGGTTATCACAACTGTTTACTCACCCATTCCTTTCCCCCTTTACACGATTCTACTTATTTTAATTTTATTATTCTTTATTTTTGAAACATGGTCTCATGTAGCTCAGGCTGGCCTAAACTCCAAATGTCACTTTGAACTCCTGATCTTTGCCTGCTGAATGCAAGGACTGCAGGCACACCCCAGTTTACCTAGTTTTGATTTTATCATTTTTAAGAAAACTTATTCTTTTACTAGGCTGGCCTCAAACTCAGAGATCTGACTGCCTCTGCCTCCCAGTTGCCGGGTAAAAGTGTGTTGCACCATGCCTGATATTAAAGATTTTCAAACACAGCTGCTTTGTACACCAAATATTCACTTCCCATTGGTCGCTTTGTCCTAATATGGTACATCTCCAGTGCCTCCCACTTGCCTGTCTGGTCAGCTTCGGGACCCTGATGCTTTCAAAAGACCCTCTGGGGTCTTTTGGGAAAAATCAGGGACACCAGCTGTCCCTGGCTCACATTACCGCAGCCTTTCAGACGTCATGGCTCTCCCTGGAGCTCCTCCACTGTCGGCCATGAACTCGAAGCATCAACACTGGCCCCTGTAACTTCTATGTACAAGCAGCCGCAGAGTGGCCTGCCATTATCTTTGAATAGAAATTGTGTCATTCGTAAACAGCATATTTTTATCTCTTCCTTCCCTGTGCCAATCCCTCTAGTCTTTTTTTTTCTTTCTGTTTTGTTCCTATATTGTCATGACAAGCCTCTGTTAAAGAAGAGCTGAGATAAGGACTCTGCACTTACTTCCTGTTTCCCTCCTTTAGAAACAGCCTCTATGGAAGGCTGTAGCCAGATCACACACAGACCTTCCTCGGTGTAGGGGCAGATGCTCTGACAGGCCTGTTTTAATGTTATGATACTTAATACTGCAGATAAAATGGGGTTTTGGTACTTTTCTGCATTCTGTGAGACCAAATTCCTTCATCCATCAAACTCTTGGTGAGCCTCAGTTACTTATCAGGTTCTGTCCCAACAGCTAGGTCTTCACACCTTCACACTTTCTTTCTACTAACACTAGTCTGTGCTGAGTTGGACTTAACTTCCTGGGATAAGCCTTATTTAGTAATTTCTCAAGACTTCAATTTTTTAAAATCTAACTTCACTTTGTTGTTTGCGTTTGGGATAGTGTCTAAACTGCACAATCAGTTGAAGATGGCCTTGAACTGCGGATTCTTCTACCTACACCATCCAAGTGCTAGGATCATACGCAAGGTCCACCATGCCTGGCTTATGAAGTCCTGGGGCTAGAACCCAAGGTTTCTTGCATGCTAGGCAAACACTACCAATTGAGCTACATCCCCAGCCTTATCTTTCACTTGGGAGAGGAGTGTGATACAGAACTGTATGTAGCCCAGGCTGGCCTAAAACTGATCTGTCTCCACCATTCATGTGCATGGATTACAGGTGTTCAACATCAGACCCAGCTTCAAGACTTCAAACTTGATCTTAACCAAAAGGCTGAGAAGACATGTAAGACTTGTCTGGATTGAATTTTTTTTTTTTTTTAATAAGAACTTAAATCTAAGCCAGGCAGTGGCAGCGTACACCTGTGATCCCAGCACTCAGGAGGCAGAGGCAGGAGGATCTCTGAGAGTTTGAGGTCAGCCTGGTCTACAGAGTGAGTCCAGGGCAGCCAGAGCTGTTACACAGAGAAACCTTGTCTCAAAAAACGAAAACCAAAAAACAAACAAACAAAAAAAAGAGCACTTAAATTTTTTAGGTGACTTTAAAATTTACATAGAAAAGCTATTGAGACATGAACCTTCTGGATGCACTTCAAATGTTACCTCCTCTGTGACGGCCTCCCGACCCCCATCTTTCTGAAGTAGACATCAGGGGTCCTTCACAATGACTTTAAAATAACCAAATGACCAGGTACCTGCCTCCCACCCTGGGTTCTATTCACAGGCCACTTTCCCTGGCCAGCCTGTGTTCACACATAAACTCAGTCTGTGATTTGCTTCTGACTCAAGTCTACGCCTGAGCAGAGGAGCTGAGCAGCGGCAGGCAGACCAGACCTCCTGCCGGGGACGGGACTGGCAATCTCTAGATAGGAAGTTTGTTTCACAGCAGCTTAGGAAAAAGGGACAACACAGGAGAGAGCTAGGAATGGTCCCAGTAACTGCCCCAAACCAGCCCAAGCGCCTCGCAGCCGAGGTAAAGGAACCATCTGTCAAGACGACACCACAGCCATAGCAGAGCAGGGCTCCGAACCCACCAGCTATCGATACACACACTCTCCAAAGGGTAGCCTGAGGTCCAGCTGGGTAAATAATGAACCCAAGAGTCAGAGGGCCAGCAAGCAGATGGACTAGCACTGAAACCAGTGCCCTCTCACCACACATCTGTAGCCCTGGCAGAGGGTAGGCAGGGCCAAGACCTGGATACCCAGCACCGCAGCAGAACAGGAAGCCACACAGGGCCTCTGAGCAGAACCAGAACTTAGAGAAGGAAATAGGCCGTAGAGCAGAGCGGCTGCGTCTCGGCTAGGATCCCAGCCGGAAAGAATCGCAGTCTCCACTTCCTCAGACCAGTCTGCCAGGGCTGAGCTACAGGAAGTAATTGTGGGACTGTCCACACCCAAGATGTCACAGTCTGGGTCTGGGTAGGTAGGCCTCTCAGATCCACAGACCCTAAGGGAGATCTGTGTAGGCACGTAGGCAAGCAGGCTTCTCACTGCCATGGGCATCTCCACCCACGCTCAGAAGCGGAACATGGCCTCAATACATGGGAAATCTCAGCCTGGGATTTCCTTACCAGCTAATGAACAAGGGATGGACCAGATGGCTGCTACAGGCACAGTGGATTCTGTCCATAAACCTTAAAAGCACAATTTAAGTGAAGGGTTCTGTGGTCGACAGACAGGCTACATACATACATGCACACGTACATATGTGAATGCATACCTCCCCTTGTCACTTTTCCGAGAGCTCGTCTTGGGCAGGTGTCAAGCTAATATATCCCTTTTTAATTTGATTCTGTTTGTTCAGCTGATTGATTTTAGTTATCTGAATCAGGACGCCACGTAGCCCAGACGGGTCTTAAACTGGCTCCACGGGCCACGTAGCCGAGGGTGAGTTTCAATTCTTGATCCTTCTGCCACCGTCTCCCAAGCGCTGGGATTACAGGCATGCAATTTAGGGCCAGGGAGATGCTCCCTTGCTACGCATGAATGAGGACCAGAAGTCAAGGTCCCCAGCACCACATAAATGTCTAAATGCCTTGTGGGCATGGCGGCCTGCTCAGGAAGACAGAATCAAGGGATTGATTGCTTTGAGCAAGCCAAGTAGCTACACTGGGCAGACCCATGAGTTCCGGGTTCAAGTGAGAGACACTGCCTTGGTATAAACAGCAATCAAGGGAGACATTTGCTGTCAACCTTTGGCCTCCACATATAGGCACATACCTTCACACTCATGGGAATACCCATACACACACACACACACACACACACACACACAAACACACACACACCACATATAGACAAAATCTTAATTAACTAAATGTATACTATGATCCAGTTCATACAACTATTAAAAAAACTACCACCAAATATTTGCAAAGGACACCACAATTTTCCATTCTTCACTATGTGACCAATCCACTAGGTTGATTTATTGACCTTCTAATGGTCCACAGGTCCAGCTCTTATTAACCTTTCTCTTAGGGATGGATATTTATATCACTGTCTTTCAATTTACACTCTTACAGCGACATCCCCCGAACCCTGCATATGCAGGAGAATTTTCCTCCAAGGCAGGCACCTAAGTCTGGAATGGTTAAGTGCTGGGATACGGGCTTTTATGATCTGGATAAATAGCATGGTTACCTTTCCACCCAATGACATCCATTCGCTCTCACTGGCATTGTGGAAAACGACTTTTTACCAAATCAGTGTGTTATCAAGCACGTCCATCTTTTTTGATCTGATAGGTTACAAATGCCCTCCTGTCGAGGTTCTGATACATGGCATCACGTGACAGTCTATGCATCTCCAAATCCTGAGGAAACTTCACACTGTTTTTTCCCTGCAGATTTATGCCCATGCCCTTCATTTATTTTTTGGTAAGATTAGTGACCCCTTTATTTCCCAGAGCTCTTTGTATGCTAAGAAAATGGACTCCTTCTAGACAGATCACAATTTTTTCTCAGACTATCATCTTTTGATGTCTTTTTTTTTCACAATAAAAAAAATCCTATTGATCTGATATTCTATGGCTTATACCCCAGTATCAAATTTAGCCTGGAAGTTGCTATATAGCCAAGGATGCTCTAGGAAGTTCAGATCCTGCCTCCCTCTGAGGCTGAGATTGTAGGCTTGAGTCACCACACCCGGTTTATGCAGTGTGGGGAAACAAGCATCTGGGGAAACAAGCATCTGGGGGCCACAGCTGCATCTCCAGTCCCCTCGTGGCACTTTAATATGGCACCTCCTGCTTGCCGCCTCAACACTAGAAAAACGTTGGCTACTGGACTGACAAAAATCTACCTTTCCCTGTTGAGGAAGCACCTAGTTATTCCTATAAGAGTTCCTATTGGAAACATGTTTAATTTTTTATCAACTCTTTCCGTATCTTATTTTCTCCTCAGATACTGTAATACGACAAATGCTTATTTCTAGAGACCCTAACACTGCCCTATCCTCAAATTCCCATTCAGAAGCCCACATAGCTATGCAGCTCCCTCCCTGGGCAGCTGGATTCTGTCTGCTCACTGTATTGTTAGGCCTTTGAGTCTCAGCTTGCAAAACAGAAATCCCTCTGCAGTGGAGCACGTATACTCTTCTGTCACATAGTGGTGCCCTGCCTTCATACAAAGAATCCAAGTGTTCCCGCTCTGCTCCAGGACCATTTCAATGGCGTCAAAATCACCTGCACCTTCAACATTCATCTGGTCCAGGAAATATTTTAAGGGATAGCTCTTGGTTTTGTTAAGTTTCTCCACATCTTCTACAGTAATTGGCCTGTTTACACTGTGCTCTATTTTGGTATCATTTTTAAAATTAAAGAACACGTACTTTCATAATTCATAAATGATTTCTAAACACAGCAAGATTCCTCCAGACTCACTCAAAGAAGCAAATTAGAGCGTGCACCCCAGGCCTTACTAGGACAATGCCAAATCAGCCTGGCTCCTGAGTCCTGCAGCCCTGTTCCCCACCACACTAAAGGCCTCTTTTTATCACCTTGAGATTCATATGAAAGAGAAGGGAAGATCTGCAACAAGCCAGAAACATCCTCCCGAGAAACCTGGGGCCCAGCACTGCCCTCCTGACTGTGCTGGCCAGCTTCTACATGCACAGTCACAAGCCAGAGTCGTTTTGGAAGACAGAACCTCAACTGAGACAGGTCTCCATCAGACTGGCCTATGGGCACACCCGGGGTGCATTTTCTTGATTGATGGTTGATGTGGGAGGGGTCGGCTCACTGTGGGCACTGCCACCCCTGGGCTGGTGGTCCTGGGTGCTGTAAGAAAGAAGGCTGAGCAAGCCATGAGGAACAAGCCACTAGGTAGTATTTCTCCATGGTTCTGCATCAGTTCCTGGCTCCAGGCTCCTGCCTTGAGTTCCCTCCCAGACTTCCCTTCATGACAGAGTGCCTCAGCCGTCAAGGAAGGACTGCGCAGAGCCACTCACTTCCCTCCTGTTCTGAACTCCAGGGCGGCCCTCAGTTGCTTCCAGGCTCCCATCATCTGTCTTTTAAGAAATTTTAAATACTTGTGTGTGTGTGTGTGTGTGTGTGTGTGTGTGTGTGTGTATACATGTGTGAGTGCATATGTGTATCTGTGTGTGTGTGTGAGAAACAAGCAGACAGACTGACAGACAGACACTGTGAACACACATGTGCTGCAATGCACACATGGCAGTCAGGGAAGAACTTTCAGGGGTCAGCCCTCTCCTCCCACTGTAGTTTCTGGTGATCACACTCAGGTTACAGGGTGTATTTCCCCACCTCCACCTCTCTGACACTAGCAGCCACTCAGTGCACCCCTTCCCGAGGTGAAATGCTTGGTACACATGGACTCGGCCAACAGAACGAAGAGTGATAGCCTGTCCACGAGAATAAACACCCAGAAAACAATCCCAGAAGGCTCTGCGCAGCACGGAGCACTGTGGAAGCATTGTGGGAATGCTCTGAGGCCCTTCTGGCAGGGAGATAGGCCAACATTGAAGGCGGCTGCATCTGCCTGGCTAGGGGAGGGAACGTTCCAGATAAGCCTGTTAGATGCAGGTTCGGGAGCCACCAGAGCAGGCAATGGAGCCACTGAGGGCTCCTGTGCAGGAGGGACAGGAAGGGAGTGGTAATTTGGTCACACTCCCTACACTCTATGATGCCAGGCTTGTAGTCAAAGAAGCGACTAGCTGTGCCAAGAACCTGGGTGAGCTAGGGGTGCGTAAAACCACAGCCCTGGGCTGTTGCCACAAGTGAACTGCAAATGCGCGCGCACGCGCGCACACACACACACACACACACACACACACACCAGGCTTTAATGACAGGCTGCAGACAGGAATCATACAGCTGTCTTTGTACTACGCAGTCCAAACCACACTGTCACCCACCCTGTTAACTTCAAGGGTCATCTGTGCTAGCCCCGAACTTCTCCAGAGTAAAGTATCCCTCTCATGAGGACTCCTTGGGCTCACTGGTCCAGTCAGTCTACAGGAGTTGGTGAGCTCCAGATTCGATGAGAGACCATGTCTTAAAAGTTAAGGTGGAGAGAGGCTGAAGACACCACTGACTGACTTCTGACCTCTGACCTCCACACGTGTGTGCACACAGGCACACACACAGAGGAAAATTCTGAGTACACTATTGTGGGTGTGGCCCCAGCCTCTGTATTTCTTTCTAAGCACCTCCTGTCATGCTACCTCGGGATGGCAAAGGACTAGATGATTCCGAGACTGTGGTGAGCTCACAAGTCATGAGCTGGGAGAAAACCAGAGGCGGTGGGGCTTACAAGGCGAGGCACTGGAGTAAGGAGAGATCCTACAGCAGAACACACAAATGAATCCACACACTCTGTGTTTACTGGGAGGCCAGTCGTTAACAGAGGACAGCCTGGAGTCCTCAGGGAGGAGGACCCACCCCTAGATTTCACAACTACCTTCTAATTACCTTCACAGAAGCATTCAAGCAGCCCTAAGCCAGATCCTTCCAAAGCTGACGCCAGGATTAAATCATAAAGCCCTAAAGTGTCATGTCATTGGCCTTGATAAGGAAGAAAAACAAACCTTGAACAGCCATCCACCTGCCTTTCCGCCCAGGTTCACGCTGAAGTTCAGGCTCAAAGGAAAACACTCTTAAGTAGAGAATGTGTCGGTAGGGATGGGCCAGTCCAGAGAAATCTATCTGAAGGTCCAAGAAGATGCTGGAAACTGATAAGACCTGCCATGGTCTCTCTTTTTAAATGAGGGAGAAGCAGGTATGTGCACAGGAAGGCAGTACCCGTGGAGGCCAGAAGAGCCCCTAGAGATGGAGTGACAGGCAGTTGCGATGTCTGGTATGATGCTGGGAACCTAGCTTGGGTCACAGGCAGGGGCAGCATGTGCTTTTAACTGCTGGCCATCTCTCCAGCACTGTGTGCTCAGCAGCTTCTTTCCTGTCTCATCGTGAGTTTGGGGAAGATGGAAAGGCTTCTTCTCCCCACTCCTTCTGCAGAGGCCCCATCCCTCGAGTTCCTTGCCTAGATCAGATGGCCTGTGTTTCAAGCCTCTCACCTATCACCATGGTGATAAATTATGCAAATGGTAGGTCAACAGAGGTAACCATCACGGTGCATGTCCCCAAACAGACCAGACCCCACACTCACATGACCCACAGTACTACGCCATGCATGGCAGCAGATCAACACACACTGAATGGCTAATGTGTGCAGAACCCAGCAGCCTCCCTGAACTCGAGGGGTTGGAAGAAAATAAGGTGTCATTCATGCTCACATAGCAACCAGATGTTCCAGATGTTCAGTTCCCTGATGACTGGTACTCAGCAGGATAGAGAATCTCCCACACCCATTAACTAATGACAGCTCTTCAATGGACAGCGGGCCATTGGCTCTAAATGGACAGAAGGCTGAGGGCAGGCTCTGTTAGGCACTCCTGCAGGGGGGCTGACCAAACAATACTAAAGAAAGAATTAATCTGTCCTCCAGAAGCCAGACTAAGTCATTCACCCCATCACTCGGTTCATTTGAAAGCAGGGGCCAGAGCTCAGGCCCCTGAACTAAGCAACCAGAAGCTATTTTAACTAACCCACTAAGCCTTCAGCTCATTTTGGAGCCCCTTATGAGGTCAGAACTAAACATTGCCACTTCCGCGCAGGCAGGGTGGCTCAGCTGATGGCAAATGCATGCAGAAAGCCCTCAGTTCAGTCCCCAGCACCACATGAGGCTGGCTTGTCGGGTTTGTGCATGGTGGCAGAAGGATCCCGGGTTCAAAGTCATCCTTGACCACACAGGGAGCTTGAGGCTGGCCTGGGCTACACGAGACACTGTCTCACTAACTGTAAGAAGAAAGTAACCCTTCTTTGTACTTTATTCCCCAACAACGACCCACTTCATTCAACTTCACAGTTCCCTCCTTCCCTTGACAAAGAAGCACATTAACCCACTTGAAAGCAGGCTCCAGGTCTACACTGCAGAAAATGGATCAAAGGCTTGTCGTGTGCCCTCTTCAGGACTCAGCTTACAAGCCAGGAGTGGTGAGTGCAATGGTCTCTAAGACGCGTTCCACCTTGAAATACAATCAGTAGACGTTTCCCTTGGCAGTTGGAGAGAAAAGCTCCCCAGCCACGGCCCCTGCCTCGGCCTGCACTGCACGGGGAGGATGGGCCTGGCCAGGAAACAGATAAGAAGCCGCAGTCCCAGGCGCCCACCAATCGCCCGCCGGCCCACACAGGAGGAAGAACGCCAGCTCCCAGCTGTCCCTCCATGGAAGTTTTCTGTAGCTTTGCAGCATTATTTTCTTTTTAATGACTTCTTAAAAATGCTATAAGTCAGAAGATGAATTCATTACAGATAATCAAAAACATTTTATTTTTAATAACTTCTTTAAATCATAGAGTGAGTGTCTGCTACAGAGAAGTCAAGAACTTATTAAAAGAAAATCCCACTTATAAACAAATCTAAACTTATTCTGCTAATTACGCCACATTCCAATTGAGAATCTAAGTCACTGGAGGGTTGGAAATGACCTTCTAGACTACACTGGTTAAGTCCTAGGCTATGTCATGAGAGACCACAGTGACCTGGTCAAGTCTTTCCCTGGGACAGAAGAGGGCTTATCTCCGTGTCCCTGGCAGGTGGCCACCCACCTCCACCCCAGTCCTCCCCACTCTCCAGCTCTTTTCTGGTAGCCTGGGCCTTTGCAGAGACAGCAAGCTCCACCAAGAGTCCTCCCGCACCAAAGGGTGGGTGTATATGATGAAGCTTTTAAATTATTATTACTACAGCTATTACTGCTGTTGTGTGTGCTGCATATGCCACAGCGCGCAGGGAGGAGGAGAGAACAGCACCATGCCTCGCTGAGGGAGGCACCTCCCTTGTTCCTGTGACTGAGTTTCATACTCCAGGCTAGCTGGCAATTCTTGACTCTGCCTCCCATCTCTCAGTAGGGACACTGGGACTACCTATGTGTGCCACCACATCTAGCCTTTTTATGGAGGTTCTGGGGATCAAATTCCTCATGACAGGCTTCTAGGGCAAGCACTTTTACCCACTGGGCAATCTCTCCAACCTCACAAGCAAGCTTTTGTGAGTTTAACTCAGGTTCAGTTCCAGGCTCAGTCTCTCACATGCCCCCTGAACCTAAGAATATCACTTGGTCTCTCTGAACATAAACCTTCCTCATCTCTAAGATGAGAACAATTATTTGTTCCAAACAGTTGTTTCGAGGCTTTTGTTTTTAGATAGAGTGACTCCATGTACCTAGGCTAGTCTCAATCTTGTCATCCTCCTGCCTCAGAGGCACCCAAATTATATATGTACACCACTATGCCTGGCTTGTTATGAAATTTATTTGAGAAAAATGTATAGACAGAGCCAACCATGTGCTCATTAAACAGCAAATCCAATTACTGAATGGGATTTGCATGTAGTAGTAACATGTAGTAAAACTTTCAAATGTTCTCCACACTTGCTCCCACCTGGACATGTTCCTTGGGGCTGGAGAGATGGCTCAGCAGTTAAGAGTACCCGCTGCTCTTGCACAGGACCCAGGTTCAGTCCCCACCACCCCATATGGTGGCTCCCAACCATCTAGTATTTCAGTTTTAAGAGACTTGACACCTTTTGGCCTGTCAGAGCATTGCATGCATGCTGTACACATACACACATGTAAACAAACACTTGTACACATAAAATAATGAATAAACCTTTAAAATTGTAGAAAGATGTCCCTTTATAGCATGACCTAGCATACAGCTATATAAACATACACATATATAAAAGCAAAGAATTGGTGTGGAGGGACCGTGCTGAGCCACGCGTATCTGGTCTCCTCCAGGGTTTTCCTCGTCTATTTTTTTCTGTTCCAGTTCATTTTCTCTTCATTGTTGATCACCAGTCTGATTCGGATTCCACCCTCTCCTGAGTGATTACAAACCGTGGTTCAAAAAGCCCAGACTATAGTAAATCAAATGCCTTCTACAGCTTCTTTCAGACTGAGCTTCCCCCTTCTAGACCAGAAAAACAGGGTGGAGGGCAAGATGGCTCAGTGAGTCAAGGCACTTATAGCCAAGCCTGATGACCTGAGTTCAATCCCTGAGACACAGGTTATGGAAGGGGAGCACTGGCTCCCGCACGTTCTCTTCTGGTCTCCACATGCACATTGTGGCACACATGTACATATGCGCGCGCATGTACACACAAAATAAATAAATGTAAAAAACTAAACTAAAACAAAAAGAACAGAAACATCACTCTCTCCCACACACTAGACCTGCATCTGAAGCATTCCCACCCTCTCAGGCAGTTGTATGTGAGCTGATTTCCCAGTTCCCCCTTTTCAGGATCTTGGCGTGTGGAGGTATGGCTGGCTGTGACGCGTGAGCGCAGCATATCTGTGCATGTGTGAAGCTCAGAGCATGGCTTTCTTGAGTAGTTTTCACCGTCCGCTTTGATTAGGATCTCTGGTTTTCCTGGCTTTGCCACATAGTCCAGGCTAGCTGGTCCAGATCTCCTGTCTCTGCTTCTCCACTCACACCAGAAGTACTCGGGTTACAGGTGCACAACATTGCAGCCACCTTATGTTGGTTCTGGGGATCCAAACACAGGCCAGCAGGCTAGCACTGCAGGGCCCTTTACTCAGGAGCCACCTCCACATCCCCGTCCCTCCCGCCCCCCGCCCTTGACTTGTCTCTTCTTCTGAACTCCTGCTTCCTCCAACGGCCTTCCTTTCCTCATCACTGACACTCACTAGGACCATGTTTATGGACTGTCATGCTTCTCCTTCGTGGGTCCTAAGCCAGCAGCCTGACCTGAGCACGCCTGAACCTCCACTTTGGACGCTCTGACCATTCCCAGAAAAACTCGTTTGGATTCCTCTGGCTCATCCCTGACTCCTCCTACAAAGTTAGATGTTCCTTTAAAAAATGTCTACCTCCTTTGTCCTTGCACAATTAAATTAGAATGTCTCAGGGCCCATCAAACAAGAAAAGTGAAAGTGAGGACTAGTTTCACTATGCAAATATGAGCCAGAATCTATAATCAGAAAGTGCCCCCCTCTTACTCATCTCTGAACCAGTTCTGCCTGCTGACTCTGGGTCCACATCAAGAGGGCCTCCTTGCTCAGCCACATCTGCGTCCCTCCAGAGTGAAAGCCACCAGCCCTGCTAGGTCTCTCACACCTGGCTGCAAACACAGCCCTCGGAGCTGAGATCTCCCAGCACCACCTTGCATGGGCAGGAAGCGATAGACATCAAATACAGCCACAATTTCCCATATCCTATCTGCATTTGTGGTTATCAAAAAATGCATTCATGGTAATACAAAAAATTAAATGCATACGCACATATCTGGCATCATTACTCTGATGGGTTACGTTTTGTAATTTGGGTTTAAAAAAAAAAAGTTTCCAAAGCAATGAAAAAACAATTTCACTCTGTCATCAAAACCTGAGCAGGCTTGTCTATGCCCTCATCTCACTGCAAAACCCATCGGGATGAGCCCACAGTCAACCTCACCTGCCACCCATTACTGGCTATCTATACAATCTGTGTCCCTAAGTGATGTGTTTGAAGTAGTTTTTAAATTTTAATAAAAAGGCCCCATGAAGTAGAGAATAGCCATCGTCCTTGCTCTCTTGGGGTCAACCAATTACTAAGACCCTTTAAGCCCTCGTGTGCCTGTTGTTTATGCGTTCTGCGGCCATCAGAATCCATGATGAGACGCCGCCTGCCCACGACTCCCCAGCTGATGGATAGTTCCGTTTCCAGTGTTTTGCTCTTATGGACGGTGCTTTACCAGAAGCATTCTCAATATACAGCTCCTCCTGCCCACGTGGACAAGTTTCTCCAGACTGTCACATACCAAGAAGCAGAAAAGCCAAGACACACAATATGTGAACATACCACTTCATAAAGCAACAGCACAACCCAGGGCACCGTAGCTACCTACACCCTCAGTGTCTGCTACTGCTCTGCTGAACATCCGCCCATCCAACGGGTTCACACAGAATCTGTCACTGTACCCCTGATTCCAAATAAAATCGTCTCCTCAGGAAGAGGGCTCCTCTCCCCTAACTCTACTTCTCCTCTCTAGCTAGTGTCAGAGCCCAGCTTAACGGAGCGTCTGTGGGATGACTTGATTCCAGACTATGCAATGTGTTTCCCCCACACTGGCACCAAGGATCTCTGTATGTGCTGCAGAATGGATACACAAGTGCATAATGAGCTGATCCAGTTCAGGATCTGATATGGGGTTAGTACAGCCTGGGCTTGCGAATAGAGTCAGGTCTCCCTGATAAAACTGATGGACTCTCCACACCTGGGCTGAAGAGTGGGCATGGCCCTGAGCAGATAGCACCAAAGCCAGCCTTGGACAGGGCAGGTGGTGCTGCACTGTTTGTGAATCACACTCCGATTGTGAGCCATCCGCACCACTGGCTAACAGCTAGAGCTGTTTACAAAGCTCTCTCTCTCTCTCTCTCTCTCTCTCTCTCTCTCTCTCTCCCTCCCTCCCTCCCTCCTTCTCTCTCTCTTCCTCTCTCTCTCTCTTTCCCTCCCTCCCTCCCTCCCTCCGTCTCTGTCTCTGTCTCTGTCTCTCGTTTGCTGTTTGTTCATCTGATCCTAATATCCCTCCTTTTGCAGCACAGAAAACAAGGGGCTCAGGCCAGGGAGGTGGCCCAGCCAGGGAGGTGGCTCAGTTGGTGCAGTGCTTGTCACAGAAGCATGAGGCCCCGAGTTCAATCCCCAGAACTCACAGAGTGTGGTGGCACAAGTTTGCAATCACAGCACTGGGGAAGTAGGGGTTGATAGACCCCTGCAGCTCCCTGGCCAGGCAGCTTAGCCTCATCCAAGAGCCCTACAACAAGAAGAGGCTCAAAAACCAGGGTGGGTGCTCCTCAGGACGACCTCTCCTCTAGGCTCACACACAAACAGCTTCTCCGCTAATCCAAACGAGTCAGGTCGAGCTCAGTCCAGCTCTAGACCCAGGCCCTTTCCACACACGTGCCTGCAACGTGACCACCTGAGCCTCTACTCTTCAGACTTTGGCTCAGCCTGCCCCACACTGTCCTCAGGCTCCGGGCTGTGCTCGGCAAAAGCTCTCCTTCAGAACTTCAGAGGACAAAGGCACTCTGCTCCCTAGCCCCTGTTCATGCTGACAGCAGACTCACCTTGGCATGCTGGGCTGGTGACACCCAGAAGGTTGACAAGGGGCATCCCTCATGCTCTGCCTGCCTAGATTCACCCTACCAGAGTGAGCACACATCAGAACACACCTGTGATACATACACAGCCTCCTGACGTCCTCTGGGACTGTTCCCACAGTGTGGATGGATTGCACCTGACCACGCATGCTCTAGAGCTGGGCAGTATCCTGCAGGCACCGGCTTGCAGTGGCAGACAGCTGGTGGGCACTGGACGTACCCCTTGAGACCAGAAACACAAACGGAGTCTGGATAGACAATGAAGGAGCCGTCATGATAATAAATCCTCAAGTGGGCCTCGGAGCACAGCTTGGGACTTCTGTTCTGATCAAGAAAGTAAGCTGCAAGCCCAGAACCACAAGGTGATGGCAGTTTAGTTCCAATGCCAACCACTTCTGGTCAAAGCAACGATCAGTCAGCGACTGCAGACTCCATCATCCTGAATCTCTCAGAATGTCGGCATCAGTTCATAACTGTTTCTCCTCCTGCGTGCTGACTCCACTCACTCAGCTGGTAGTTTTCCTGAACTCATCATGGTCCCAGTAGCAGAAGACAGGAGAGAGGAAAGGAAGGAGCCAGTACTGCCCCTCCATTAGCAATGAGATGCTGAGCTTGGGTGAAGCATGCCTTCCAGGTAGAGGCTCCTTCTCAAGCATCCTCTGTCAAGAGTCCTACATCTTACACTGCCAGGCATTAAAGGCGCAGCAGTGACTGTGCTCCTCTGGCTTCCCCTGCAACCTTCTGAGAATGTCAGCCAGCTCCATTCCAGGACTCAGGGGAATTAAGAGCTACAGCTCTGGCTGGGCAGTGGTGGTGCACGCCTTTAATCCCAGTACTCGGGAGGCAGAGCTAGGCGGTTCTCTGTAAGTTCGAGACCAACCTGGTCTACAGAGCAAGATCCAGGCTCCAGAACTACACGGAGAGACCCTGTCTCTAAAAACAAAAAACAAACAAACAGACAAAGAGCTGCAGCTCTGAGGTCTATAAAAAAAGTGGACCTGCTGACGTCAAGAATGAGCCTGCCCCAATACATACATACATACATACATACATACATACATACATACATACATACATACATATGTACACACATACGTACATACATACATACATACATATGTACATACATACATACAGAAGGTGCTGCCAGCTGGCAGTGGTGGACTCATTTAGTCCCAGCACTCAGGAGGCAGAGGCAGGTGGATCTCTGAGAGTTCAAGGCCAGCCTGGTCTATAAAGCAAGTTCCAGGACAGCTAGGACTACACAGAGAAACCCTGTCTTGTGTGTGTGTGGGGGGGGAGCTGGGTGTGGTAAAACCCTGAGGATCAGGAGTTTAGAGTCACCCTAGGCTACAAGGTGAGTTGGACACTAACCTGAGCTAAGCAGGACCCCATCTCAAAATAACACAAAACAAAAGACTGCGGATGAATTCATTTAGGGAATGTTTAGAAAAGAAATCCAGAAGGCTCCTCCACTTCCTCCTCAGCCTGCCTCCCTCCACAAACACTGACTATTCCCAGCATGTTGTCCACTTCCCAGGAACCCAAGATTGAGAGAAGCCCAATGCCCTGGCACTGAGCCACACGGTCACACCCAGTTCCCCTGAAAGTGTTCCTTCTCCTGCCAGCTAAACGTGGCTGGAGACCTGACTCCAGGCCGGGCCCGCAAGGCCTACAGACTCATCTTACACGGCAGGCGCAGGGTAAATGCTGGTGAACCAATGAATAAAGGCACTCATTATTCTGAGTGAGAATCAAGTCATTCCTAAGAAAGACTCCACTCCACATTCCTCCACTGACTTCATCTCTCCAAGGATGGTGCACACTAGCGTCTCTCTCTCCTCCCTTCTCTCCCAGCTCACTTCCATTTTGCTCCCACCCTGAGCACCACGACTGCGGAACCCTCCACGCCTTTCCCTCTTGCAGGCTGATGGGCCCCACCAGGTCTGGGAGCCCTTGCTCGCCTCAACAGCACAGGATGCAGGTCATCCTAAACGAGCCAGGCGCAGGACAAAACCAAGGGCCAGATGGAAGCTCATGATTCCTCCTCCTCCTCCTCCTCCTCCTCCTCCTCCTCCTCCTCCTCCTCCTCCTCCTCCTTTCTCTCTCCCTGGGGCCTTAGTTCTGTCAGATTTTGAAGCATAATGAGTTTTGTTTCATAACAGTCTTAAATGAACTGGAAGGGGGAAGGGAGTGGCAGCGATAAAAATCTTAATTAAAAAAAAAATTCCTACAGGCAGATATTTTTCCAAATCCTAAGATGTAATGAAAGTCCTAGGAGCTGAGGGCCCGGCAAAGCCCCAGGGACACAGCATCGCATGCATTTATGAGGCACCTACGGCATACCTGCCATTCTTCTGGCTGCTGGGGAGGCTGCTGGGGACACACTCCTATTCTCAGAGAAAGCAGACAGGCTGTTAGAGATCATGAGCATGGAAAGAAGGCAGCAGAGGCTGGGGGATAGCTCAGTTAGTAACAACGCTGTAAGGCCTTGAGTTCATTCCGCAAAACTGGCATAAAAATGCAGAGGGGTGGAAGAAGGGCATGTGTGGGCTTTTAGTCCCAGAGCTGGGAAGCTGGAGATGGGTGGATGCCTGGGCCTCACTGGTCAACGGCCCACTAGGAGAGGCCCAGGCCAGTGAGACGTGTCTCAAAAATAAATGGTGGGCAGGGCGGTGGTGGCTCACGCCTTTAATCCCAGCACTCGGGAGGCAGAGCCAGGCAGATCTCTGTGAGTTCGAGTCCAGCCTGATCTACAGAGTAAGATCCAGGACAGGCACCAAAACTACACAGAGAAACCCTGTCTCAAAAAACCTAATAATAATAACAATGGGTGGACAGTGTTTGGGTAATGACACCTGATCTGAGGTTGTCTTCGCACACGGGGGCAGTGCAGACAAGAAATGCAAGCACAATAATCAGCGCCTGTAGGAGGAGACACGACCTAGCAGAGATGTTCAAGAAGGGAGGGCTATGCCGTACACAAGCATGAGAGGCAGCAGAGGAGCAAGGCAGAGACGGCAAACACCATGAAGAGGAGCGTCCAGGAACAGCCAGGAGGTGGGGGCGGGCAGAAGATGGTGACACAAAGGGACCCCAGACCACTGCAGGCCAGGTCTCCTCTGTCTCAGGTGAGGGAGGGCGGGCTGGCTTCGGTTTCCTTCCGCCTCGTCCTTCCTCTCCGCAGTCTCCTTTGCTACCATTTAATAAGCATGGGTAGCTTCAAGTTGTCCCGGCATCTGCGAAATCTCAGCACAAACCTGAGGAACCAGACAGCCCTCCGGACGGCAGCCGGTCCCACTCAGACCCCCAGATCCACGCGAGCCACCTCCCCTCACCCTGAGCTCACACCAAGAGGCAAGGAATAGAGCCCCGGGGTTGGTGCTGCCAACCCAAGGAACGTTGACAATGAAGAGCAATCAGAGACACTAAAATTTTAAATACCATTTTAGACTAAATCAATCAACAGAATCTGTTGCCTTTGTCTTTGTTTTTGAGACTAAGTCTCATTAGGTAGCCAGATCAGTCCTGAACTTGCAATCCTCCTGTCTCCGGCCTCCCAAGTACTGGGATTCCAGGCATGTGCCACCCTATCACAACAGGCTGTCTTCAGATAAGCTGAGCATGCACCTGTCACCCCAGCACTTGGAAAGCAGAAGCCGGAGGACCAGGAGTTCAAGGCCATCCTCAGCTTCACGGTGAATTCCAGGCCAGCCTGGTCTACACCAGCCACTCTCAGAACAAACAAACAAAAACAGGATTCTTAAGATCTGTAAAATGTGCCGGGCAGTGGTGGCGCACGCCTTTAATCCCAGCACTCGGGAGGGAGGCAGAGGCAGGGGGATCTCTGCAAGTTCGAGGCCAGCCTGGTCTACAGAGTGAGTTCCAGGACAGTCAGGGCTATTACACAGAGAAACCCTGTCTGGAACACACACACACACACACACACACACACACACACACACACCCCTCACAAAATCTGTAAAATTCTAGGTCAATACAAAGGAAGAGAGAATGGGGGGGGGGGAAGGGGAGGGAATGAGAGAAGAAAACGGGGATGGTACCTGGGAACTGGCGCAACCAGACACAAAGAGAGGAACGGGAGAGTAGGCAGTTCACAAGATCCAACCTGCAGTGCCAAGGCTGTCTGGGAACCCAACTGGGTGAGCCCTGACTTCAACCTCATTATCCTTGCCTGAAACACAACGGGGAAGAGCAACAGTTATTCTCTCTACACTGCCAAGGCCGGAGCCTGGCAAGCACGCGCCAGTCAAACCCAGGGGAGGAAGCAGAAACTCCCCATGATTAAATCCATGCCAGAACCCCACAACAGACACACGACAAGCTACCAGGCAGCCCAATGTGGTCAGGGTGAATGCCAACAACAACTCCTGTATTGGAACCTTCTAGAATCTCCTTTCCCAAGTTGTCTCCACCTTCGTATCCATCCCCTAGCAACTGCTCTGCATGGGGGAGAGAGAGAACAGTGCCCAAACAAGGGAGGAGTGGAGGGCACACGGGGTGTAGCTCAGATGGTGGTGCTTGTCCTGCATGTGTAAAACCCTGGGACGGACACACACACACACAGCACCACATAACCAGATGTGGCAGCACACACCTTGGAGGCAGGGAAATCACAACAAGGCCAGTTCGGGACACACGGAATCCTGTCTGAAGAGAGAGGGTAAGAACAACTGAGACCACAAGAAATAATGGGGAAGCCGTCCAACAAGCGACGCTGAACGACAGATGATGAGCGTTACAAGCGCAGCGCAGCTCTGACACCCATCTGTGACCATGGGCAGGCAACTGACCCCCTCCTGCTCCAGATAACCCCTCTTTAAAAAGACCATGAGACCCTAGAACTCTTAGGAGAACCAAAGCCAGGCTGGTGGTGGCGCACACCTTTAATCCCAGCACTGGGGAGGCAGAGCCAGGCGGATCTCTGTGAGTTCAAGACACACGCGCGCTGCAATATGGGTGGGCAGTGTGCATGATGCAGAAGCCAAAGGAAGACTTCAGGACACTGTCACCCTTAACCTCACTTCTTTAAGGCAGGGTCTCTCACAGAACCCCGGGCTCACTGTTTCAGCTAGCCTGGCTGACAAGGGAGCTCCCATGATCCACCTGTCTCCACTTCTCAACACTGGGATTACAAGTCAAATAGTCATGCCCAGCTTTGTACGTGAATCCCGGGGATTTGAACCCAGATCCACATGCTTGCACAGTGAGTGCTTTTGCCTACTGAGCCATCTCTCCAGCCTTTAATGAAGAATTATTTTTTAACATTTATTTATTTTGTGTGTGTGTGTGTGTGTGTGTGTGTGTGTGTGTGTGTATTGTGTACATGCACATGCCAAAATGCATGTGGGAGAATCAGTTCTCTCCTTCCACTGTGAGGATCCCAGGGGTCAAACTCCAGTTGTCAGGTTGGTGACAGAGTGGCAGGTGACCTCACCTGCTGAGCCACCCTGCCAGGCCCCTTAGGAAGAAGTTTTAAAGACATGGAAAATTCTTATGATATCAATATTAAAGAGCACAAAACCAGACCATGTCCAGGTATTGGATAAAGCCTGTCTAGAAGTAGCTGTCTTACAGAGAACGTGCTAAGAGGGATGAAAGTGGAATGGCAATCTCTTTTGGAGGCGTGGAAGGACAGGAGGGAGCGGGCTCCTGGGGAGAGGAGGGACAGTAAAGCATGTTGAACACATCTCAGAGGTACTGTTTCCTCTCAGGACTGCAGGGGACAGGAAGCACAGAGGCAAACGGGAGACCAAGCCTCTCAAACATGAGAAGCGTCCAGGCTGCAGAGGCAGCGTGGCAGTTAAACACATGGGCTGCTCTTGTAGAAGATCCGGATTCAGTGCCCAGCCCCCACCGGGCAGCTCACAACCACCCATAGTTCCAGTTCTGGGGGATCCAACGCCCTCTTCTGACCTCCTCAAGCACCAGACATGCACATGGTGCACATACATATATGCAGGCAAAATACATATACATGTAAAATAAAGATAATAAATCTAAAGAAACTATCTTAATTGTACTTCAGTGCTATAAAGACCTCCAAGACTGGAAAGGAAAAGAACCCACACAGAAGGGCATCCCCCTTTCACTGGCACTTGGTATGCAGAGTTGCCCCCGAATGGTCTAAGCAGAGAAAAGCTATCAAAACACTGGGGAGACCGGAATGGTGGCTCAGACCTGTAACCCCAGCATTTGGGAGGCTAAACCAGGGGGATCCCAGAGTTCCAGACTAATCTCATCTACAGAGCAAGTCTGAGGGGAGTCTTGGCTACACAGGACCTTATTTCAACAAACAGAAACATGATGTGATAAGCCAAGATTTTGGTATTTGGACAAGACAGGAACCCAAAAGAAAGAGGAACCCTTAAAAAGCGCTCCCCAAAATAAAAGCAAATCAGAAGTATCCCAGGCTTAGCTGAACCCCCATAGCCAGCATCCAGAACTTCTACATTTTACAATGTAAAATGTCCAGCATTCAAACAAAAATTACCAGGCAATGTCATGGAATAGAATCATATCTATGAAGAAATAAAATCTACACACACAAATGCCAGAGGGAGTCCCAATATTTGAGTGATCAGACGGAACTCTAAAAAAAATGGGGAAAATTGTTCAGAAAAAAAAAGCCAAAATGTTTTTTAAAATTTAAGCAGTGTAACTGGAGTAACTAAAATTAAGAACTGAATAGACAGGTTTGCAAGTAAAAGGGGAAACAGAAGAAATGATTTGAAGGTAGTCCAGCAGAGCTATTCATACTGACACACAGAGCACACGGGAGAGAGCCCCAGTGTCACAGGTGTCAGCCTCTCACATGCACTGGCATCGGGAAGGGAAGGAGAGGAGTACCAGGGTAAAAGCAGTATCTGAGGAGAACCACCCAAGCACGTTCTAAAGCTAGCCCCAAACGGTGTCATGAGTCCTAGAACCTCCTCCAGATTCCACAGAGTATACCTAAGAGAATCGGTGATGTTCGCCACAGCAGAACTGAGCCCCAGCAACACAGGCGGATCTTTTTTAAAACAGAAATGAGAACCTAGACGAAACAGAATCTTATCTATGAAGGGTTGCAAGTAAATAAGGCTAGAATTCTATAGTCAATAAAAATAGCCACACAATATTAAAAGTAAGTAAATGACCATTTTGTGACACCAAACGAAACACACACACACACACACACACACACACACACACACACACACACACTGTCCTCCAGACAGAAAAAAATGAATCTAAGAGAGAAATGAACATCAAAAAGTTAATATACAGGGCGGAGAAACAGCTCAGCGGTTAAGAGTGCTTCCTATTCTTCCAGAGGACTCGGGTTCAGTTCCCGGCACCCACACAAGGCAGCTCACAACTGTAACTCCAACTCCAGGGATTCGGAAGCCCTCTGAGAACACCAGGCATGCACATAATATTGTACACATAAACTCACATAGGCACACACATATATGAATAAAAATAATAAATCTTTTTAAAGTTAATATACAGGTTTGTCTAAATTATTACTATGGAAAGCAATGTCTTAACGTCTAGGGAACTCAAATACTAAGAACTCAACCAGCACAGGAAACGTTTAAACATCGACTGTTTGGCCCGTATGCAAGGAGTGGTGAGGAGGTGTGCCAGAGTGGGCATGTACAGGTCAGAGGTCAACTTGGCGGGGTCAGTTCTTTCTCTTTTCCCATCTTTCCCTGGATTCTGGGGGCTTGAACTCAGGTCACTGGGCTTGGGGAGCAAGACCTTACCTACTACGACATCTCACCGGCCATCAAAGTACTTACAGCATGGACACAAGGTGAATTCTAAAGCAAAAGATGCAAAAACCCAAATGCATACAAAGCATTCAGCTATGCAAACTTATGCAATATAGTAACTATTATTAAAAATACACCAGGAGGAGCCATGTTATTGTTATCACCTGAGTCTCCTTCTCCATCAGAGTGGTGACCAGTTTTCATTAGCTCTATGCTCCCCAGCTTGTTGATGGAAATAGTTTTTCAATACTTCATTTCATATAAAACAAATATAGGGCGGTGGTGGCACACATCTTTAATCCCAGCACTCGGGAGGCAGAGCTAGGGGGATCTCTGTGAGTTTCAGGCCAGCCTGGGCTACAGTGAGTTCCAGGACAGGTCCAAAGCTACACAGAGAAACCCTGTCTCAAAAAACCAAACCAAAACAAAACAAACAAACAAACAAACAAAACAAACAAACAAACAAAAAACCCAAAAATAATATTTCTTACACTGCAAGGAGTGACTGTAATTTTTACTTTCTTATAAAAGTAGAAAGGAAGGAAGGAAGGAAGGGAGGGAGGGAGGGGAGGGGAAGGAGGGAGGGAACGAACTGGTCCAGACTATTAGGTATTAATAACACTAACTCTTATGAGTCAAGAATGATGTTGGGGACGAGGCTGAGAGATGGTTTAGGTTCACAGCACTGGCTGCTCTTGCAGAGAACCCAAGTTTGGTTCCCAGCACCCACATGGCAGCTCATAACCGTCTGCAACTCCAGCTCCAGGGGTCTGGAGATCCAATGCCCTCTTCTGGCCTGAAAGAGCACTACATATGTGTAGTGCACAAACATGCAGACAAAACACTCATTCATACACATAAGATGAAAATAAAACAAGTCAGTGATCACTAACATGTACATTTCCACACGCACACACACACATGCACACAATTTTAAAAATACATCTATTTTTTAAAAGAATGATGTTGGCCTGTTGACATGGACAAGGCACCCCCACACAGCTGCACCCTGGCCAACAAGGAAGCTCCCCTTCCACACTAGCAGCAGAGAAGCCACATCCCTCAAATCTTCATCCCAAAAGAAGAGGATTGATTCTATGAACTCATGAGGAAAGTCTAAGTGCAAAAAGCATCATTTTAAAAAATAACAATCTCAGTCATCTATACAGCCTACAAGTAAATTTCAAAGATCTTGTTCAGTAGCAAGTAGTGGCCATCACGCAGCTGAAATGTAAACCCCTCCCTGAAACAAGAAAAAAACAAAAAACAATCAAGTCCCAGAGAAGCCATGTGCTCTGTGACAGAAGGTAGCTCATTCCACCGAGGCACCCACCATCACAGGCACCAGGCCCTCCCACCATCACAGGCACCAGGCCCTCCCACCATCCCAGGCACCCAGGCCCTCCCACCATCCCAGGCACCCAGGCCCTCCCGCCATCCCAGGCACCCACCATCCCAGGCACCCAGGCCCTCCCGCCATCCCAGGCACCCACCATCCCAGGCACCCAGGCCCTCCCGCCATCCCAGGCACCCACCATCCCAGGCACCCAGGCCCTCCCACCATCCCAGGCCCTCTCACTTCTTTCTTTTTTTTGGGAGGGGGGGGTAATCGAGACAGGGTTTCTCTGTGTAGTTTTGGAGCCTGTCCTGGACGCTCTGTAGCCCAGGCTGGCCTCGAACTCACAGAGATCTGCCTGACTCTGCTAGGATTAAAGGTATGTGCCACCACCGCACGGTCCCTCCACTTCTTGATAAACAATCACACTGAGGCTAAGGGGGTTAGCAGGGTACTCATATGCTCACAGTGCAGGTGAAAATTAAAACTCCCCAAAGACCAACTAGAAACATGAACAAATGGCAGGGAGGGAGGTGATGTGTTCCTGTAATCCTAGCACTTGAAAGGTGGAGGCCGGAGGACCAGGAGTTCAAAGCCAGTCTCAACTATATAGTAAGTTTGAAGCCAGCATGGGCTACATGAAACTCTGTCTCAAAAAACAAATAAACAAACAAAAAACTTAGAAATGTCCACTCTCTTTAGTTCTCTCTAGCAATTTATCTTAAAAAAAATCTGAGATGTGTTCAAAGATTTATGTATGTTTATTATTCAAAGCTTTTACAGTAGTTAGAAACAATAAATAAGTTATACTTTTGTAATCAGAGACTAAGTAAGCGAAAAGACTAAACTGTACCCAGTACATGGTAAGTATACCTGAAAAGATATTAAATACTTAAGAAAAATTTCAAAGACAAGTACTGAGCATGAGAGCAAACCACATTCTCCGTAGTCCAGGTCTGTCCGGATTTATTTGCTGAACTCAGGCAGCAAGCATAACGCCAGGTGTTTAACAGGCATCTCCTCCATCCATCTCCCTAAAGGTCACTGTTATTTCCAGTGGCTGAAGGAGCCTGGAATCAAGCTTCAGCTGTAGTTCACGGAGTGTTTGCTCTCCATGCCTGATACTGGGGTACTGGCAAAAACATACACAGTCATACAAATCGGCCATATGGTTGGCCTCCAAAATTTAAAGAGGGTTGTTCTCTCTCTCCCCCTCTCCTTCTCCTCCTCCTCCTCCTCCTCCTCCTCCTCCTCCTTCTCTCTCTCTCTCTCTCTCTCTCTCTCTCTCTCTCTCTCTCTCTCTCTCTTCATTTATTTATTTTTTTAAATGCAGGGTTTCATGCATCCCAGGCTGGCCTGAAGCTTGATGTGTAGCTGAGGATGACCTTGAACTTCCACACCAGGAACTCAGGGCTTCCTGCATGCTGGGAAGCCCTCTACCAACTGAGTTACAGCCCCAGATTTTAAACTCTTAAGCATCAGACTGCATTATCTGCCTGGAAATGCTGAAGGAAAATTTACAAAAATGTTAACCGGTAAGTTTAAAGTCAGGTTGTTGTGCTGCCGGATCTCCATCAGGATTTTCCAAGCTCTACCCGAGTGATTTACAGACACCTACTATCGAAAAAGGCTCATGGACTACTTTCACCTACCACTTACCATTACATAACTTTAGCAAAAAACAGTACAATTACTGAATGAAGCTTTGAATCATCTTCTTTGGCCTTAAAAACAAGATCTTCACCTATTTACTTTTGATTTATATACCTACTACCACATGCAAATGAAAAACCCTAAATTTGTATAATTTCTAAATGAGGCATATATGGATTAACATGCTTGTGTTAATAATCCCAGCAATACCTCACATTCCAGGTCCAGATTTTTTTTACCTGAGTGTTTTGTGCACATAAATGTTATGTGTACAACTAGTTAGTGCCCAAGGAAGCTTAATCTCAAAAAAGAAAAATAGTTGCACACACACACACACACACACACACACACACACACACACACACGAAAATAGGGAGGAGACATGGGAGACATGATGGGAAGCGAAAGAGGTTCGGAAGGAATACGAGGGCCTAGCAAAGGAGGGTAATGGAGAGAAAACATTACATACATTAAATACATCATATACATTTTAAAAAAATCTTGTAAGAGGGCTGGCAAGATGGCTCAGCAAGTAAACACACTTAACAGCCAAGACTGACTACCTGGGTTTGATCCCCAGGACCCATGTGGTAGAAGAAGAGAATGGAGTGGCTTTGGCTTCCAGACATTCAAGGCACACACACACCCACACACACATGCCAGGAGGTTTAGTCAGCTGAATCTTGGAGAATTCAAGGCAGCCTGTACTACATAGCAAGGTCCCCTCTAAAAAGACCATAGAAAAGAGCTGGAGAGCACAGCGTTTCCCATACCCATGTCAGATGGCTCACAACCATTTGTAACTCTAATTCCGGGGGAACCAGATTCCCCTTTCCAGCCTCCACGGACACCAGGAACATATGAGGTACACATACATGTAGGCAAAGACATTCATATACACAAATCAAACATAAAGTAAATGAATTTTTTTATTGTTGTTTTTGTTTTTCAAGACAGGGTTTCTCTGTGTAGCCCTGGCTGTACTGGGACTCTCTTTGTAGACCAGGCTGTCCCTGAACTCAAAGATTCACCTGCCTCTTCTGGAGTGCCAGGATTAAAGGTGTACCCTACCACCACCACCAGGGCAGTTTTTTGTTGTTGTTGGTGGTGGGTTTTTTTTTTGTTTGTTTGTTTGTTTTTTGTGGTTTTTCGAAACAGGGTTCCTCTCTTTAGCTTTGTGCCTTTCCTGGATCTGGCTCTGTAGACCAGATTGGCTTCGAACTCACAAAGACCCGCCGAGTGCTGGGATTAAAGGCGTGCGCCACCACCGCCCAGCCTAGGGCAGCTTTTGTATCTTAATTAAACTAATCAGGGGCTGGAGAGATGGCTCAGAGGTTAAGAGCACTGATTGCTCTTCCAGAGGACTCTGAGTTCAATTCCCAGCAACCACATGGTGGCTCACAACCATCTGTAATGAGATCTGGTGCCCTCTTCTGGCATGAAGTAATACATGATGTATACATAATAAATAAATAAATCTTAAATTAATCAATAAAGAATTAAGGATGGTGGAACATGCCTTTAATCCCAGCACTCTGGGAGGCAGAGGCTGGCTGATCTCTGAGTAGGAGGCCAGCCTGGTCTACAGAGCAAGTTCCGGGACAGCCAGGGCTACACAGAGAAACTCTGTTGGGGGCGGAGTAAAAGAAGCAAGAAGTCATCATATGATAAATCTTAATTACAATATTCAGGGCAGAAGAGGAAGATGGGCCTGAGGTCAGTCTAGATTTATCCAAGAATTTCAGTTATCAAGGCCATTTTCCCCGGCTGGCTTACACGATGCTGATTCTGTATGTGTTGAGTAAGACATCAGCTAATCTGTCAACTAGCCCACCAGAGAGGATGTGACCACTTCAGGGAAAACAGACATTGACAAAGATGAAGTGACTTCCCCAGGTCACGTGAGGTCCTTTAGTTCCTGCTGAAGGTCTTCCCACTTCCAACCTAGACAAAGATTCCCCAAATTAATGTGGACCCAATCAGGACAGACTCAAGAGCATGGTCAGAGTCAAAGACTTTCCGGAACACACCATGCTCGCAGCTCACACTCACAGAGCCTTGTGACTGCAGAAAATTTTTATGCAGAGGAGAAAGTTCTTTAGAATTCCCAAAGTATTTTTTTTTGCATCTTTTATCTCATCTTATTCTCCAAATAACCCTTTCAGAAGCTGGGGGTGTGGCTCAGCTGGTAGGGTGCTCACCTAACATTCACAAGACCCTAGCCTTGACCCCCACCTCCACATAAACCAGTTGTGGTGGGGCACCCGTGTAATCCTAGCACTGTGGAGGTGGGGAGGGAGACCAGAAGTTCAAGGTCATCTTCATACACGGGGCAAGTTCTAGACCAAGTCCG